>NW_027143102.1:0-84820 GCF_026170545.1 Melanerpes formicivorus
TGCTCCCTGGGATAGGACAAGGGGCAAGGGATGGAAACTACAGCACAGGAGGTTCCACCTCAACATGAGGAGGAACTTCTTCACTGTAAGGGTCACAGAGCCCTGGAGCAGGCTGCCCAGAGTGGTTGTGGAGTCTCCTTCTCTGGAGCCTTTCAAGCCCCATCTGATGTGTTCCTGTGCAACCTGTGCTGGATTCTGTGGTCCTGCTCTGGTAGGGGGGGTTGGACTCAATGATCTCTTTGGGTGCCTTCCAACCCCTAACATCCTGTGAGTCTGTAAAATACAAGTTGTGTAGTTTGATGGTAGCAGTTAGAGCTCTCCTATCACTGTGCTTATTGCCCATGCCACCCCAGACTGCACATATTAAACAGGAGCAGCACTTCTCTGGCTAACACAGCCCATCAAATTACCTCTGCCTGCCACAGATGTTATTCCAACCTTATTAAATTACAAGTAAATGTGTTTGGAATGATGTCTGGCTATCAGTGTTGCGCCATTAGAAGAGAGAAAGGAAGACCAGTGGTAGGCAGATATTGCTATCTAGACTGGAATGAGTCCCTAAGGCAAAGTTAAGAGGTAATTGTAACAAGCCTCTGGATGGACCAAAAAAATATTACTCAAGTCTCATCTGTTCCCCAACTTCCTTCTTTCTTTAAACTGTCAACACTTTCCCTGCTTTTTGGCTCAAAATGCCTGTCTTCAGCTCAGCTAAGCTCCACAGAGCTTTTTACTTCCTCACAGAGTTTTCAAAAAGCTTAAGGGGCTTCCTAAAGTGTCATTTGGAAGGTGGGAGCAAACCCAGCCCCACTGGAGGCACTGATGGATTTGTCAGAGTGTTTATAGGGAGGAGAGGTGGGGGGGGGGAAATTCACCACATAATCTGTGCATCTCTAAGGTGAGAGTAGCTGCTGAAGCACAGAGCTTGGTGTCTCTACCCAACTAATGCCTTTCACAGTCTCACAGTATCACCAAGGTTGGAAGAGACCTCCAGGATCATCGAGTCCAACCTGTCACCACAGACCTCATGACTAGACCATGGCACCAAGTGCCACATCCAATCCCCTCTTGAACACCTCCAGGGATGGGGACTCCACCACCTCCCTGGGCAGCACATCCCAATGACAAATGACTCTCTAAGTGAAGAACTTTCTCCTCACCTCAAGCCTAAACTTCCCCTGGCACAGCTTGAGACTGTGTCCCCTTGTTCTGGTGCTGGTTGCTTGGGAGAACAGACCAACCCCTTCCTGGCTACAACCTCCCTTCAGGTAGTTGTAGAGGGCAATGAGGTCACCCCTGAGCCTTCTCTTCTCCAGGCTAAACAACCCCAGCTCCCTCAGCCTCTCCCCAGCCTTGTTGCCCTTCTCTGGACACCTTCAAGTGTCTCAATGTCCTTCCTAAACTGAGGGGCCCAGAACTGGACACAGTACTCAAGGTGTGACCTAACCAATGCAGAGTCCAGGGGCACAATGACTTCCCTGCTCCTGCTGGCCACACTCTTCCTGATGCAGGCCAGGATGCCATTGGCCTTCTTGGCTGCCTGGGCACACTGCTGGCTCATGTTTAGGCAGCTGTCAATCAGTACCCCCAGGTCCCTCTCTGTTTGGCAGCTCTCAGCCACTCTGCCCCCAGCCTGTAGCTCTGCATGGGGTTGCTGTGGCCAAAGTGCAGCCCCTGGCACTTGGACTTGTTGAATGCCATCCTGTTGGACTCTGCCCATCTGCCCAGCCTGACAAGGTCCCTCTGCAGAGCCCTTCTACCTTCTAACTGACCAACATCTGCTCCCAACTTGGTGTCATCTGCAAATTTGCTGGTAACTGACTCAATCCCCTCATCCAGATCATTAATAAAGATGTCAAAGAGGATGGGGCCCAGCACTGATCCCTGGGGCACACCACTGGTGCCTGGCAGCCAGCTGGCTGTGGCACCATTCACCACCACTCTCTGGGCTCAGCCTCCAGCCAGTTCTTAACCCAGCAACAGATAACTTCTGACTGCTAGTGCTAGAAATGGGCCCTTTGCTTAAGACCAGGGACACTGAACAGCAGCTGGAAAAATGGACCAGGTACACAACTTTGTTAGGGACAGCTTTAGCTTTTAGTTGGCTACAGGAAAATTGAAGCCTTCATTTTCATGAGTGTTTAAATAACTCTGCCTGCAGTCCCTAAATATTTTCCAGTTCAAATAGTCAGTGAAATAAAGACCTCTCCCTTTGAAGGAATAAAGAGGGTTTCCTCTTCTAGGTGTGTTCTTCCTTTAGATGTCTGCTAGGACACCTAACCCCAAGCTTCTAGTCCTGGCTTGGGAAAAGGGCAACAGCAACAGCCAAGTGTCTGTTCTTTCCATGCTGCTTGGTGTCCTTATGTCACTCTCAGCACTCAAATCAAGACACAGGAACACAAGGCAGCATTGGAAACATCCAGAATGTCGACTATTAACCAGTGACACCAAACAAATATTCCCTGGTGTGGTAGCAGGAGGCCTAAGTGGGGAACACTGTGGTGGAATCCATAATGCCTAATGGTGACTGCTATTTGGCATGGCACAGTGTCCTAGCAGATTGCTGGAGGAATGTGCTGCCCAGGGAGCTGGTGGAGTCACCAGGCTGGATGAGGCTCTGTCCAGCCTGATCTAGTGTGGGGTGTCCCTGCCCATGGCAGGGGGGTTGAAACTGGATGATCCTTGTGATCCCTTCCAACCCTGACTGATACTGTGATACTGTGATACCATCCCTGGAGGTGTTTAAGAAGAGCTTGGATGAGGCACTTGGTACCAGGGTGTGGTTGATGAGATGGTGTTGGGTGATAGGTTGGACTGGATGATCTCAGAGGTCTTTTCCAACCTGCTTAATTCTGAATTCTATTCTGCAGAGGACTCCAGTTCTTGGTGTGTTAAAAGATGGTCTGGAGAATCTGTCTCAAGCTGTAGTCTTGTCTAAGCTTCTTGGTCAATTTATTAAGTGGTTTGACCTGTGGAAGTCATGTCCTGAGCATGAGCTATAGGTGTTGCTTGGCAACCACTCACTGTGGGGCTTGTCCAAGCTGGATATTGGCTTTTTGTGCCTGTTGGAGCTCACAAGCAGTGTTTCTGTGACACAGAAGACATGAATTCTCAGAGAACTGCTGGATCCTGCTCCTTTTTTCCTAGAGCAGCTCAGACCTGCTGAAAGCTTCTGAGCAAACCCACCTGCAGGACAGGGTGGGAAAGCTTGCAGAGTCCTCAGCATTTCAGGCCAGCAGAGGAAGAAGCCAAGGAGCTGTCAATATTTGTGTTTACAGCTAGAGGAGCATGCATTGCCTGCTTTCTTTTGTGCTTTGTTTGTTTTGTTTTGTTTTTTATGAGGGGGACCAGCCTGGGAGAGTCAAGACCTTGTTGAGCTTAAGATAAATGTAGTCCTTTCCTCTGCCTTTATTTTTTTTCAGCATGGAGAAGAGGAGGCTCAGAGGAGACCTTATTGCTCTGTACCTGAAAGGAGGTTGTAGCCAGGTGGGGGTTGGTCTCTTCTGCCAGGCAACCAGCACCAGAACAAGAGGACACAGTCTCAAGCTGTGCCAGGAGAGGTTTAGGCTGGAAGTGAGGAGGAAGTTCTTCCCAGCAAGAGAGATTGGCCATTGGGATGTGCTGCCCAGGGAGGTGGTGGAGTCCCCATCCCTGGAGATGTTCAAAAAAGGCTTGGCTGTGGCACTTGGAGCCATGGTTTAGTTGTCAGGAGGTGTTAGGTGTTAGGTAATAGGTTGGACTTGATGATCTCTAAGGTCTTTTCCAACCTTATTGATTCTATGAATCCTTTTCTTGTCTCTCATTTTCCTCCACTGGTTCAGCTCTCACTGGAGCAAGAAGGGTCTGTGAGCTCCTATGGAACACTGAAGTAAAAAAGAGTGTGCCTGCCAGGTGGGATTCCACACCCCCCACCCCCCCCCCAAGCACTCACAGCTCTAATTTTCACCACATGTGAACAAGTGTTTGCAGTTTTAAAGATGTGTTGAGTAATTGCACATGCGAGACATCTTCTCTTTAATGTTTTCAGTGTGCTCAAAGCTTTGCCGTGAGAGCACCCCTGGTAACCATGGAGTGGTGGCCTTTAGCCTGGGCTTAAGTGGGCACTGCTTTGTGTTGAAGTATAACTGGTAGCACTTGCCCATTCTTATTCCCTTTGTTCAGCTAATATCATAGCATCAGTCAGGGTTGGAAGGGACCACAAGGATCATCTAGTTCCAACCCCCCTGCCATGGGCAGGGACACCCCACACTAGATCAGCCTGGCCAGAGCCTCGTCCAGCCTGGGCTTAAACACCCCCAGGGTGGTAACAGAAGACACTGCTGCACAACTTGCACTTGCAGCACAGAAAGCAAATCACATCCTGGGCTGCATCAAGAGAAGCACAGCCAACAGGTCAAGGGAGGTGATTCTCCCCCTCTGTTCTGCTCTGGTGAGACCACACCTGGAGCACTGCATCCAGTTCTGGAGCTCCTATTACAAGAAGGCTCTGGAGGTGCTGGAAGGTGTCCAGAGAAGGGCCACAAGGATGAGCAGAGGGCTGGAGCACCTCTCTTATGAGGACAGACTGAAGGAGTTGGGGCTGTTCATTCTGGAGAAGAGAAGGCTCCGAGGAGACCTCATTGTGGCCTTCCAGGATCTGAAGGGGGCTCCAAGAAAGCTGGAGAGGGACTTTTGAGGGTGTCAGGGAGTGATAGGACTGGAGGGAATGGTGTTCCTAGGCACCAAACTTTTGTAATTAAAGAAGTGCTTCTAAGAAGTCCTACCACAGCCTTGCTCTGCTCAGTAAACCTTTTCTGCCACCACAGTGGAAGGCAAGGTGCTGGGTGAGCTGGACCTCTGCCCTGACACAGCTCTTTGTGTGCTGGGTTAGATTCCCTTCAGCCCTGTAAGCCCCACCCCATCTGCCTGCACGAAGAAGCCCCCTTACATTAATTTGACATAGCAAGACAATTTTTAACCTGAAATTTAGCAGCTGTAAATGCAGGACACCATCAAATGGTATCACAGTCTCACAGTATCACCAAGGTTGGAAGAGACCTCAAAGATCATCGAGTCCAACCTCTCACCACAGACCTCATGACTAGACCATGGCACCAAGTGCCACATCCAATCCCTTCTTGGACACCTCCAGGGATGGGGACTCCACCACCTCCCTGGGCAGCCCAGGTACTCATGGTACTCTGGGACTGAGCGTCCTGGGCTCTTCACACAGCACTGATGATAGAATTAGCTACAAAAAAAGAGAGAAAAGGGTGGTGTAAAAGAAGGGCAGACAAAAGAACAGAGCTCAGAAAATGAGCCTCACAGATCATCAGTTTCAGTTCCCTAACATTCTAAGGCCTATGTCATATAATCCCTTTTATAAACTGTTCAGGCTTCATTAAGGTTGAATTTATTGGCCTCCATTATTCCCCCCTCTCCTGGAAGGCTCTGCTGATTAGAAACCTTTTAATTTCCAAGTGAAATTTAATCTGACAAGTTTGTACTGCTCTGGGAAGCGTTGCAGTCGTTCTCCCTACACACACAGAGCACACACAAATACCAACAAGGGAAAAGAGCAATTCAGGTTAAAAACAATCACAGCACCAAAGCCTCCTTGGCCAAGCAGCTCCCTCTGATTTTCAACTCAGATCCCACTGCAACCTTTAATTCCTTGGTAATAAGCTACTACTGAGGGAACTCAATCTGCTCTGATCAGCTCTGGTTTCTATCTCCAAATGCATATTAACCTCTTTCCAAGCCATGAATCACTGGGCCTGTCATGACTCTAATGAGCTCATTTCTTGCTGAGGGTGTTGATAATCTGAAAGTGCTCTCTTGTTTTGCCTGCCTTGAATCACACTGTAAGTGTGAGCTCCATCTCCAGAGAGTCTATCTGTGGAGACTGGGGCAGAGACCTCTGGATGTGCAGAGCCTGAGTGTTTCCATTGGCAGCCGAAGGAGCAGCTGTGTTAGCTCAAAGGCAGAAGGCACTCACAGGCTTCTGTGTGTGTGACCTGCTGGAGGGGCTCAGCCTTGCAGATTGCTTGGTGAGGGCTGCCCCAAGACACGGCTGTTCAGCCACAGTTGTTCAGCCTCTAGTTTGTGTTTGATTCCAGCCAGCCACGTTTCCTGGGGCTTTGCCTTCCTCGCATGGCACACAGCCCAGGAGGGGGGGTGGTCTTGACCAAACCCCTTGGATTGCTACAAAAACACAAATGTAAAGTGGTGCTTGCAGCTCATGTGCTCGGATTTTAAAAGCATGCCTTTGTTGGAGGCACTTTTGATGTTCCTCCAAGCAGAGTAAGGAGAGAGGGGTGGCTCAGTGCTCCCCCAAGCAGAGGGCAGTGCAGAACAGGCTCTCCTCATCCACTGTCTAAAAATAACTGGGAGAAGTAAATGACTTTGAATTATAGCTCCTAACATTTACAGAACATTTTGCAGGCTATTTGCCCCTGGTTGTTGCAGATGAAACCCCAGACCATAGACCAAGGGAGGAAAAGAGAGCAGTTATCATTTTCTCACTGTGAAGTTCAGCAATTCATTGGGTTTAATTCCTTTTCTAGCAGAGATTGAAGGCAGCCAGTTTTGGAGGCCATAGACACTGAAATACTGCTTTGGCACAGAGTTGCTGGGCAGAAGAGTGGCAACCTACAGAAAGGAATCAATACACAGTTGTTGTGGCAAGTCCAATCCCACAGCGACTGCATTTGCTCCCTCACCTACTTCTGAACTTCATTTTCTACCATTCACACTTCCTTTGTGTCCCATAGCTCTATTAACCTTCCCCATTCTTCTTTGGTTTTCTCTCCTGTCAGTGGTGTCCAGGCCCAGTCCTGCAGGACATTCAATCAGACTATGAGAGATTCCCCTAAAGGCAGGGGTTTGGAGATGCTAAAATACCACAGAGTGTCCTGGGTTGGAAGGGACCTCCAAAGGCTGTCTAGCCCAAAACCCTCTGCAGTCAGCAGGGGCATCCTCAACTAGGTCAGGCTGCCCACAGCCCTGTCCAGCCTCACCCTGAATATCTTCAGGCATGGGACCTCAACCACCTCCATGGGCAACCTGTTCCAGTGCTCCACCACCTTCATGGTAAAGCCTGACCTTCATCATCCTACATGCAACCAGCACCAGAACAAGAGGACACAGTCTCAAGCTGTGCCAGGGGAAGTTTAGGCTGGAGGTGAGGAAGACATTCTTCCCAGAAAGAGAGACTGACCATTGGGATGTGCTGCCCAGGGAGGTGGTGGAGTCACCATCCCTGGAGGTGTTCAAAAAAGGCTTGGATGTGGCACTTGGAGCCATGGTTTCATTGCCAGGAGGTGATGGGTGATAGGTTGGACTTGATGATCTCACCAGGACACATTGCTGTCCCATGCAGAACTGGTGTCCCATGGATAACATGGATAAATTTGTGTCTAATATTGTCAAAGAGGAGAATATACACAGAGCCTGGCTGAGGCACTTGGTGCCATGGTTTAGTTGATCAGATGGTGTTGGGGGATAGGTTGGACTTGATGATCTCAGAGGTCTTTTCCATCCTGGCTGATTCTGTATTCTGTGATATCTTGACCCTATCTTTACTGAAAGAGAAGAGCACAGTAAGTTACTCTTTTATTTTCTGAGGGAAATGTCCTGAGTGCTTTGAAGCAATAAATCTTCATTTGCAGCTCGTTGTTATCCATCCCACAAAGCACCCAACCCCAAGCCAACAGCATGTACACAAGCTTTGTGGCTTCCCTTGCTCTTATAAACACAGCAGCCAGCACTGTGCATGCTGCAGCAGACAGACCACCCAAATGAATCCTGCAGGGACAGCTCTGGCAATCCCTTTGGTAAAAGCCAAAGTTTTGAGCGAGCTGTTAGTTCACTCGACTTTGTGTGCTGCAGTGGAAAACACTGCAGCCCTTTGTTTGGGGGCTGCTGAGGGAGAGGGGCACAGATGGTCTCTCCTGAAGGATTTTGTGAGCTCTAGGTGCTGGTATTTAGTAGCAGTGATAATAGATGATAACATTTTGTGCTTCTGCAGTCAGTTCAATCCAGCAAGCACCCAGTGTGCACAAAGAGACTCCTCTGCAAGGAGCTGTGGGTACAATGGCAAAGGGCAGCTTTTCCCCAGCTAGGGCAAGCTAGGCTAAGTCCATTGGCCTCAGGATGTGCCTTGGTGAAAATGCCTTAACTCAAATCAGCACAGACCCAAACCCAAGGAAAAGCAGCAGCAGGCATGTGGCCCTTAGGGATGGGATTAATGACTGTGCTGATAGAAAGAAGGAAGGAAAGCTACAGCTTTATCTTGAGGTCTAGGTAGAAGCCTCATCCCTGGAGGTGTTTGCAGCCAGGCTGGATGTGGCTGTGAGCAACCTGCTGGAGTGTGAGGTGTCCCTGCCCATGGCAGGGGGGTTGGAACTGGCTGATCCTTGAGGTCCCTTCCAACCCTGACAGCTCTATGATTCTATTCATGATATTTATTGTGGGATAAAACTTCAAAAGGAGAAAGGCTTTGAAATTAGAATCATAGCTTGGGAAAGACCTCTAAGGTCATGGAGTACAGCCACTGACCTAACACCTCCACTAAACCATGTCCTGAAGTGCCATGTCTGCATGTTTTTTGAACACCTCCAGGCTGCCCAGAGAGGTTGTGGAGTCTCCTTCTCTGGAGCCTTTCCAGCCCCATCTGGATGTGTTCCTGTGTGACCTGTGCTGGATTCTATGCTCCTGCTCTGGCAGGGGGTTAGATTGGAAGATCTCCAGGGGTCCCATCCTGTGGTCCTCTCTACCATCACACATGACCCTCCATTCACCACAGAACTCAAAGTGACAGTGGTTGGTGTGCTGGGCAAGCAGTTACTGAAAGATCTATGCCTGTAAGACAGCTCCTCATGTCTGGGAAGTTCACACAGCCATTTTCCTTGCTCTTTGGGTTAGGTTTTCCATGGGCATTCATAGGGTTGACTACTCAGAGACAGATACCAGTGAGGGGACTGTAAGGGCTGGCACATGAGTCTTTAGTGTGTGGGAGTGCACTTTGGTAAGGCATTTACAGTATTTATACTGGAACTATTCACAGAGATTCTTCACCTGGATCATCAGTTTTCTTTGTGAGACAAGTAGAACTGGAAATGCAGTAAGAAGCTCAGGGTTTTCTCTCATCATTCCCTTAACTTCAACAGTTGCTCTTCCCCACAGTGCAGGTGTGGAAAAGACAGGCAGATAAGGGAGTGTGATGTTATCTGCTTCAAAGCTGTAGTAAAAGAGCAAGGCACAACCTCAGTGTCAGCTGGGACACTGGGACAGCCCCAGGCTGAAGGAGTTCCTGCTGCACAGCAGCTGCTCCATGGTCTAGAGTCTCTCCTGCACCTCCAACCTTTGTGTACTTGGTGTTGGTGCTGGCCAAGCTGCTCAGCTGCCCTGGGGCCAGTGCCACGCTGAAAAATGAGTGGCTGCTTCTTGTCCAGGGCAAAGGAGCAGAGATCAAGGGCAGCCAAAAGCTCCCTCTTTTTACCCAGAAAGTCTTTGCCACATTCAGGAGCAGAGAAATACAAGGAGGCAGCACAAAACATGGCTCATGTCATGCTGGGCTTGAAAGCACATCAGAGTCCATCACGATGGTCAGGCCCTGCTCAGCAGATCACAGGGATGAGCTTCCAGACAGCGGGGTCAGACCAGGATTTGGTATCTTACAACATCAGCATGGATACTTTTTCCCCCCAATTCACTGAGGCAGATTGATTAGCATCAAATAAAAACATTTGCCTTTTGGGGAGGGACTTTTGAGGGTATCAGGGAGTGAGAGGACTGGGGGGGGATGGAACAAAACTAGAAATGGGGAGATTGAGATTGGATGTGAGGAAGAAGTTGTTCCCCATGAGGGTGGTGAAAGCCTGGCACAGGTTGCCCAGGGAGGTGGTGGAAGCCTCAGCTCTGGAGGTGTTTGCAGCCAGGCTGGATGTGGCTCTGAGCAAGCTGATGTAGTGTGAGGTGTCCCTGGCCATGGCAGGGGGTTGGAACTGTCTGGGGCCCCTTCCAGCCCTGACAATTCTGTGATTCTAGAGTTTCTTCATGAAGGCTTTGCTACAGTTCTGGTTTTGATGCTCCTTATGATGATGTATATTGCTCCTGAGCATATCTACTTGGTTTTCACTCTTTGCTGCTTCATCTTCAGAGGCTGGCTCACGCTGAGGTTGCCTGTAGAAGAAATGGAAATAGCTGATGTGCATTTCAAGGCGGCAAAAAAATCTTCCTCAGCTTTCTGAGCAGAGCAGCCTTGATCAGAATGAAAATAAATACACTGGGGAAAAATGTGACCTAAGAGCTTACAGTATTCAAAGGGCTCCTGCTTTGTTTCTCCTTTCAAAGTACCTTTAATAGGATTACATGTATGTGTTTTACAGTATTGAAACTGGCACACCATCCAAACCTGAACCAACCTTTCATGGTTGTGTTTAATTATTTCTGCCTCTTTGAAGTGTGACACATTTTCACCACATGGCAAGCAGCTCTTTTGGGGCTGTTTTCCTAGCACAGCTTAAATTGAAATGGTTATTTAGCTTAGCAAACCCCCTCAGCCTGTCTGCACTGCAGGTCCAGGGTCCTGTAGCCCAGAGAGTGGTGGTGAATGGTGCCACAGCCAGCTGGCAGCCAGGCACCAGTGGTGTGCCCCAGGGATCAGTGCTGGGCCCTGTGCTCTTTAACATCTTTATTGATGATCTGGATGAGGGCATTGAGTCCATCAGCAGTAAATTTGCTGATGACACCAAGCTGGGGGCAGGAGTTGATCTGCTGGAGGGTAGAGAGGCTCTGCAGAGGGACCTCGACAGGCTGGACAGATGGGCAGAGTCCATGGGCAGGAGATTGAACATATCCAAGTGCCAGGTTCTGCACATTGGCCACAACAACCCCAGGCAGTGCTGCAGGCTGGAGTGCAGCCAGGCAGAGAGGGACCTGGGCGTACTGGTTGATGGTAGGCTGAACATGAGCCTGCAGTGTGCCCAGGCAGCCAAGAGGGCCAATGGCATCCTGGCCTGCATCAGGAACAGTGTGGGCATCCAGAGCCCATTCTCCTGACTCCATTTCATTTAGACACAAAGCCATTTTTGTGCATCTATTTAGGTAGCCAAACTTCCATCCTTTCAAGTTTAAAGGCTGCAGTTCCTGAAGATCATTCCTCACTGGAGGCAGATAAGCAACTTCAGTAGGCTGCTCATGTGCTCTTATTTAAGCACAGGCTTTAACTGCCATGCAGCATCTGGGCCAAAACCAGCAGGTTTATAGGGGAATGAGAGAACCTTAGAAAGTTCTCCTGTAATTCACTGTTCATTAAAGAGCAGTTTCACACCTCCCTATCTTGGCTTCTTTCAAGAAGCCTTCCTGCCCCTCAGGTGGGGTTCAAAGCTGCTACCTGCACTAGAATTTCACTCTGAGGCTAAAATTAGGAGGCAAAGTTTCTTTCCTTTTCTTCTGCATTGGAGTGTCTTGAAGTGAGTAACCCTGGCCCAACAAGACCAAGGGCAAGGTTCTGCAGCTGGCTGGGGCCAATCCCAGGCTGGGCAGGGTCTGGCTTGAGAGCAGCCCTGAAGAAAAGGACCTGGGAGTGCTGGTGGATGAGAAGCTCAACATGAGCCAACAGTGAGCACTTGCAGCCCAGAGAGCCAACCAGAGCCCGGGCTGCAGCAAGAGAAGTGTGGCCAGCAGGGCCAGGGAGGGGATTCTGCCCCTCTGCTCCACTCTGCTGAGACCACAGTTGGAGCCCTGTTGCAGGAGGGATCTGGAGGTGCTGGAAGGTGTCCATAGAAGGGCCACAAGGATGAGTAGAGGGCTGGAGCTCCTCTGCTCTGAGGACAGACTGTTCAGTCTGGAGAAGAGAAGGCTCTGAGGAGAACTAACTGTGGCATTCCAGTATCTGCAGGGGGCTACAAGGAATCTGGGGAGGGACTTTTGAGGGTGTCAGGGAGGGATAGGACTGAGGGGAATGGAGCATGTCAGTGGGGTTGGAACTGGCTGATCCTTGAGGTCCCTTCCAACCTTCTCTGGAGATACTCATAACCCTCCTGGATGTGTCCCAGGGTGATCTGACCCTGCTCTGGCAGTGGGGTTGGACTGGATGAGCTTTGGAGGTCCCTTCCAGCCCCTAAAATTCTGTGGTTCTGTGAAAGCTTAGACTGAGCTTGACACAGTGAGGGGGAATTGTGTTTCCACTTAATGCAGCAGGAGTTTTAGTCCTGACTAGGCAGCCTCTTGTGCTGTGTCTTCCTGGATGCAATGTGCAGCTGTGAGTACAGCTGCTGCTGTGCTTTGTGTGATTCTCCTTCACATTTTGCATTGCTTGGTTTGGCTGTCAAGCAGATCAAGCAGAGGAAGTTGTTGCTGTCTCTCTCATCTCACCTGAAGCAGTTCTTGATATTTCTATCAAGTGTATATTCCTTGGCTCTTCTACAAAACTCTGCCAACATCCAGGCAGAGCTGCATCTGATGCTGCAGCCTCTTCTTGGGAGGGCGGGGGGGGAAATGGGTTTCAGGTAAAGATTAGTCAACAGAACAGAAGAAGTTTCTTCACTTTCCTGTAGTCATTGCATATTCAGTTTACATTTTATTGCTCCTTTAGCAAAAGAAAAGAAACCCAACCCTGCACACAATTGCATCATAGAATCACAGAATCAGCCAGGTTGGAAAAGACCTCAGAGATCATCAAGTCCAACCTATCACCCAACCCCTCCTGACAACTAAACCATGGCTCCAAGTGCCACATCCAAGCTTTTTTTGAACACCTCCAGGGATGGGGACTCCACCACCTCCCTGGGCAGCACATTCCAATGGCCAACCTCTCTTTCTGGGAAGAACTTTCTCCTCACCTCAAGCCTAAACCTCCCATGGCACAGATTGAGACTGTGTCGTCTTGTTCTGGTGCTGGTTGCCTGGGAAAAGAGACCAACCCCCACCTGGCTACAACCTCCCTTCAGGGAGTTGTAGAGAGCAAGAAGGTCACCCCTGAGTCTCCTCTTCTCCAGGCTAAGCAACCCCAGCTACCTCAGCCTCTCCTCACAGGGCTGTGTTCCAAACCCCTCCCCAGCTTTGTGGCCCTTCTCTGGACACCTTCCAGCAACTCAACATCTTTCCTAAACTGAGGAGCCCAGAACTGGACACAGGACTCAAGGTGTGGCCTAACCAGTGCTGAGCACAGGGCAGAATGACCTCCCTGCTCCTGCTGGCCACACTGTTCCTCATGCAGGCCAGGATGCCATTGGCCTTCTTGGTCACCTGGGCACACTGCTGGCTCATGTTCAGCCTACTGTCAACGACTACCCCCAGAACCCTTCCGTTTCAGTTGTGTTGCAGGAATTGTCTGTGCAGGGTCACCATCATTTGCTTCAGGCACAGGCAGCTAATCTCTAATCAAATGTAAGATAATGCAATTTGCCTTCTCTTTGGAAATCAGAGCAGCTAAGGCAGCAAATGAGCAAACAGAGTTTGCTTTTCTTCCAGCACATCACTTACTTTTAAATATACATGCACACATCTCAGATCCCATGCTTCTTTTACCTGAGATTTATTTCCTCTTTCCCTCTGTCTTATATGACAAATGATTTCTCATGATAATGTAGCATTCATTCTTTCTTGGGCTATTAGATGTCAGTGACTTGAACATAAGTCATTACACTTTCAGCCTTTCCTTTCTCTCTCTCAGTCTTAAGGGTGTGAATTCCAGTCTTGAAAGCCACAGGTCATCCTTAATCCTCTTCATGTTAAGCCTGTTTTATGGTGCTGTGGACCTTGCAGGCTGAAACTGCTCACTGTACTTTATCAGTGACATTACTGCAGCAAGGAAGGAAGGAAGGAAGGAAGGAAGGAAGGAAGGAAGGAAGGAGGAAGGAAGGAAGGAAGGAAGGAGGAAGGAAGGAAGGAAGGAAGGAAGGAAGGAAGGAAGGAAGGAAGGAAGGAAGGAGGAAGGAAGGAAGGAAGGAAGGAAGGAAGGAAGGAAGGAAGGAAGGAGGAAGGAAGGAAGGAAAGAAAAAGAAAGAAAAAGAATGAAAGAAAAAGAGAAAGAAAGAAAAGAAAGAAAGAAAGAAAGAAAGAAAGAAAGAAAGAAAGAAAGAAAGAAAGAAAGAAAGAAAGAAAGAAAGAAAGAAAGAAAGAAAGAAAGAAAGAAAGAAAGAAAAAAGAGAAAGAAAGAGAGAAAGAAAGAGAGAAGAAAGAGAGAAAGAAAGAAGGAAGCAGAGAGAAGAGAAGAGAGAAAGAAAGAGAGAAAAGAAAGAGAGAAGAGAAGAGAGAAGAGAAGAGAGAAAGAAGAGAAGAGAGAGAAAGAGAGAAGAAAGAAGAGAAAGAGAGAAAGAAAGAGAGGAAAGAAGAGAGAAAGAGAGAAGAAAGAGAGAAAGAAAGAAAGAGAGAAAGAAAGAGAGAAGAAAGAGAAAGAGAGAAAGAGAGAAGAGAAAGAAAGAAAGAAGAAGAAAGAGAGAAAGAGAGAAAGAAGAGAAAGAAAGAAAGAAAGAAAGAAGAAAGAAAGAAAGAAAGAAAGAAAGAAAGAAAGAAAGAAAGAAAGAAAGAAAGAAAGAAAGAAAGAAAGAAAGAAAGAAAGAAAGAAAGAAAGAAAGAAAGAAAGAAAGAAAGAAAGAAAGAAAGAAAGAAAGAAAGAAAGAAAGAAAAAGAAAGAAAAAGAAAGAAAGAGAAAGAGAAAGGAAGGAAGGAATTGTGCCTTGCAAACTGGTGTGTGTGTTTGTTGTTTGGGGTTTGGTTGGTGATATTTGGTTTGCTTTTCCCCTAAGCCAAGGAAAGGCACAGCAGGAATGTTTCTGTGCCTATAAATGCTCACTCTTGGGCCGTGGCCTTTGCAAACTGCGCTGTGGCTTTGCGGTTTGGGGCATTTGCAAACCTCAGGCCACGCTGAGAAACATTCAGCAAACACAGGCTGAGGTTGTTGGCATTGCTGGGAAGTCAGCAGATTGCCCTGGTCCAAGCTGACCTCTTTCCTCCCTCCCTTGCAAAGTCTAAGTCTCCTAGACACATGTCTGCATAGGAGCAGGAGAAAGTGCAGGGAGCTGAGAATATTTTGCCTGGGACTCAATGGTTTAATTTGGGAAGAAAGGGTTCAGGGGATCACAGACTCACAGGATGTTAGGGGTTGGAAGGGACCTCCAAAGATCATCAAGAGCTTGGTCAGAGCCATAACTAGAGCTGGACTGAAAATGCTCACAGTATGCCTCAGGCCTGCCCAGGACAGCATCTGACACAGCTGGCTTCTGAATCAGGGTCTTTTGGAATGTAGCTCTGCCAGAGCTGATCACAGGCTTACAGGATGTTAGGGGTTGAAAGGGACCTCTGGAGATCTTCAAGTCCAGCTCCCTGCCAGAGCAGGACCATAGAATCCAGCACAGGTCACACAGGAACACATCCAGATGGGGCTGGAAAGTCCCTAAAGAAGGAGACTCCACAGCCCCTCTGGGCAGCCTGCTCCAGGGCTCTGTGAGCCTCCCAGTGAAGAAGTTGCTCCTCCTGTTAAGCTCACACATTCATGTTGCTCTACAAGGAGGTCGAAATACTAAGGGAAAAAGGGGAAAAGTAAGGTGGGAGAGCAGGAAGGAAAAGGAAACAGTTGTGGGAGGTTACAGGCAGAGGACTGGTCTGGGAAACAGGGGGTGCTGAGATGAAGTTTTTCCTCTCATCCACACCCAGGAGACTGTGGCTGAACCACCAGACCCCTTTAGGGTACTGCAAGTGCTGGATGCATGAAAATACCTGCACCTTCCCATGGCAGAGAGCTTGCTTTGGGTCTCTCATTACTGTCTGTGAAGTAAACATGACCATAAAAAGGGAGCAGTTTATTTTGTCTCATCTCTTTTATTTCCACCCAAAGTAATTTTTACTCCTTAAACATTCCTTCCCGTGCCAGCAGCCTGGCTTCCAGCAGTTTTGGCTTTGGCAAGGAGCAGCCTAAGCCAATAAAAAAGCACTCCCAAGTGTCATGCACAAGAAAGGCTTGGGTGCACTCTCCCAAGCGCCTGTGCAGCAGAATGTGCTGAAGAGCAGGCAGAGAGCTCCCATCTAGAGATCGAGTCCCTGCTTGTAAAAGCCAGAGGTTACATTCTCTTGTGAAGGAAAAGCCCTCACAGGTCTCTCTCAGGCATGCCCTCTCCTTGCTGAAATACCTGAGAGGTGGGGAAAGCAACAACATTTCCACAGGCATGTGTTAGAAATCCACAGCACCAAGCTGAACGACTCTTTTAACTGGCATCTCGAGTTTTCACTTCTCGGGCTTTCTGAGCTGGAGCCCAGCTCTCCAGGGGCAAACTGCAGAAGCGAAATAGCAGCCACCAAAGACACATCCTGCTGTGTATTTGTTTTGCTTGAGTGATTCAGCTCAGCCCAATTGTGCTGCAGGGCACTCAGTTTGTGCAGCGCTGATGTTTGGAAGCTACAGCCAGGAGTGTTTTGGGGATCGTATTCAGGGAGAGAGAGAACACAGAGGAATGATTGATGTGTTTGCATGTCTTCAGGTTTTGTCTGGCTTTTTCCTCAGCTTCTGCCTAAACTCTGAGGCAGGCAGGCACAAAAAATAATAAGTAAGGAAAAAAGACATATTCATAACGAAGCAGGAGAAATGTCTCTGTCTGCTAGGTGCTCTGCTGGAGAGCAGCCCCGTGCAGGAGGACCTGGGGGTCCTGGTGGACAAGTTGTCCATGGGACACAAGTTATCCATGGTTCACAAGTTATCCAGGGGACAGCAATGTGCCCTGCTGGCCAAGAAGGCCAATGGTATTCTGGGGTGCATTCAGAGGAGTGTGGCCAGCAGGTTCAGGGAGATTCTCCTCCCCCTCCCCATGGTCAGCAGCAGGGCTGTGCAAGGGGCTGGTCAGCAGGGCTGTGCAAGGGGCTGGTCAGCAGCAGGGCTGTGTAAGCTGCTGGTCAGCAGCAGGGCTGTGCAAGGGGCTGGCCAGCAGCAGGGCTGTGTAAGCTGCTGGTCAGCAGCAGGGCTGTGCAAGGGGCTGGTCAGCAGGGCTGTGCAAGGGGCTGGTCAGCAGCAGGGCTGTGCAAGGGGCTGGTCAGCAGCAGGGCTGTGTAAGCTGCTGGTCAGCAGCAGGGCTGTGCAAGGGGCTGGCCAGCAGCAGGGCTGTGTAAGCTGCTGGTCAGCAGCAGGGCTGTGCAAGGGGCTGGCCAGCAGCAGGGCTGTGTAAGCTGCTGGTCAGCAGCAGGGCTGTGCAAGGGGCTGGTCAGCAGGGCTGTGCAAGGGGCTGGTCAGCAGCAGGGCTGTGCAAGGGGCTGGTCAGCAGCAGGGCTGTGCAAGGGGCTGGTCAGCAGCAGGGCTGTGCAAGGGGCTGGCCAGCAGCAGGGCTGTGTAAGCTGCTGGTCAGCAGCAGGGCTGTGCAAGGGGCTGGCCAGCAGCAGGGCTGTGTAAGCTGCTGGTCAGCAGCAGGGCTGTGCAAGGGGCTGGTCAGCAGGGCTGTGCAAGGGGCTGGTCAGCAGCAGGGCTGTGCAAGGGGCTGGTCAGCAGCAGGGCTGTGTAAGCTGCTGGTCAGCAGCAGGGCTGTGCAAGGGACTGGTCAGCAGCAGGGCTGTGCAAGGGACTGGTCAGCAGCAGGGCTGTGCAAGGGGCTGGTCAGCAGCAGGGCTGTGCAAGGGGCTGGTCAGCAGGGCTATGTGAGCTGCTGGTCAGCAGGGCTGTGCAAGGGGCTGGTCAGCAGCAGGGCTGTGTAAGCTGCTGGTCAGCAGGGCTGTGCAAGGGGCTGGTCAGCAGGGCTGTGCAAGGGGCTGGTCAGCAGCAGGGCTGTGCAAGGGGCTGGTCAGCAGGGCTGTGTAAGCTGCTGGTCAGCAGCAGGGCTGTGCAAGGGGCTGGCCAGCAGCAGGGCTGTGCAAGGGGCTGGTCAGCAGCAGGGCTGTGCAAGGGGCTGGTCAGCAGCAGGGCTGTGCAAGGGGCTGGTCAGCAGGGCTATGTGAGCTGCTGGTCAGCAGCAGGGCTGTGTAAGCTGCTGGTCAGCAGAGCTGTGCAAGGGGCTGGTCAGCAGGGCTGTGTAAGCTGCTGGTCAGCAGCAGGGCTGTGCAGAGGCAGTTGTCTCTGTGATAAGAAGCAGTGGTGCTGGGCACAAGGTCTTTCAGACCAGCTACCACCCTCTGCAACCTCACGTGAAGAGTCCTCTTAGTTGAGCTCTGGCTCATTAAAAGGGGCCAGGGAGGGGAGCCTTGGAGCACACCTGCAAACCCAAGCAGGATGGGACTTGCCTGACTGCCATGAGGCCTTCCAGCCATACACACAAGCTAAACCTGAGTGCTGTCCCTGGTTTTAAGTGGGAAAACAATGTTCCCACTTGAATTTAGGCAATTTACTGTCTGTGCCACCTATCCATTAGACAAGGGGATACTCTCCTGACATCTAAGCCCATAGCTGCAGGGAGCAGGAGCTTATCCACTCCTTTTGAGGAATACAGAAGAAAATAAGGAAGCAGCAGCAGCAGCCATCAAAGATTTCCTGCAGTATTTCTTTACATAATGAACCTGTCCCAGATTCTGCAGGCTTGCAGGGGGGGGATGACCATTTTTCCTCTTGTGGTTTTAAACTCTGGTAATTTATTGCTTCCCACCTGCACAAATGCAGGCTCTCTGTTATGGAAATTTAAGACCTAATTCATGCTTCCATCTTCCTTTCTTTTTTTATTCCCTGTACAATAAGGCCTACAAAACTCCCTAAATGGTGAGAGGGAAGCTTTCACCTCCTCCAATTCAAAGAAGCAGATATGATGGAGTGGGATCTGAGCCAAGAAGCTGTGCTGTGCTTGCTGAGCTACCAAAATGTGTCATTTAATGGAGTACATACCCCTGACCCAGTCCATCCAGAGGGTGGTTCTGTAACCCTTGTCACTGGCAAAATGCTTCATCTACCTGTCCAATACTGCTATCAGTGGGTTCAGAGGAGTGACTGGAAAGAAAGAAATGCCTTTTTAACTCCTCTGGCAGGTGTGGGTAGGAAACAGATCTTCCTGGGTGCTGCACCTTGGCCACAACAACCCCAGGCAGAGCTACAGGCTGGGGTCAGAGTGGCTGAGAGCAGCCAGGCAGAGAGGGACCTGGGGGTGCTGGTGCACAGCAACTGAACATGAGCCAGCAGTGTGATCAGGGGGCCAAGAAGGCCTATGGCATCCTGGCCTGCATCAGGAACAGTGTGGCCAGCAGGAGCAGGGAGGTCATTGTGCCCTGTGCTCAGCACTGATTAGGCCACACCTTGAGTCCTGTGTCCAGTTCTGGGCTCCTCAGTTTAGGAAGGGCATTGAGAGACTTGAAGGTGTCCAGAGAAGGGCAATGAGGCTGGGGAGGGGTCTGGAGCACAGCCCTGTGAGGAGAGGCTGAGGGAGCTGGGGTTGCTTAGCATGGGGGAGAGGAGGCTCAGAGGAGACCTGAAGGGAGGTTGTAGCCAGGTGGGGGTTGGTCTCTTCTCCCAGGCAAGCAGCACCAGAACAAGAGGACACAGTCTCAAGCTGCACCAGGGGAGGTTTAGGCTGGAGGTGAGGAGAAAGTTCTTCCCAGAAAGAGAGATTGGGCATGGGAATGTGCTGCCCAGGGAGGTGGTGGAGTCACCATCACTGGAGGTGTTCAAGAAAGGCTTGGATGAGACACTTGGTGCCATGGTTTAGTCATCAGGAGGTGTTGGGTGATAGGTTGGACTTGATGATCTCTGAGGTCTTTTCCAACCTGGTTCATTCTAAGGATTCTAAATCTTTGATGGCAGAGCTTCCCTTTGGCTGTTACATTGATGTCAGAAATGGCCACTTCAGGGCTAGGCTTTTGAGACCATCACAAACAAACCCATTTATGCTACTGAACTGCAGGCAGAGCTGGAAAAAGTACTCAGAGGAGCCCTGTTTGCACCTTGCTAAATGTATCCAGATCTATCCAGGGGAAGAATGATTGATGCCATTTGGCTTTGGCTTTGTTTTGGGGTTTTGGATTTATGTCCTTTTAGCTCCAGGAATAACAAACCAGAAATGCTTCTGTGTTTTGGAGAGATCAGCTGGGTTATGCCATCAGCAATGCTTCCCCAATGGCAGCAGCAAGGAATAGTAGAATAAACCAGGTTGGAAGAGACCTTCAAGATCATTGTGTCCAACCTATCAACCAATCCAACACCACCTAAACAACTGACCCATGGCACCAAGCACCCCATCAAGTCTCCTCCTGAACACCTCCAGGGATGGTGACTCCACCACCTCCCCAGGCAGCCCATTCCAATGGGCAATCACTCTCTCTGTGTAGAACTTCCTCCTAACATCCAACCTAAACCTCCCCTGGCACAGCCTGAGACTGTGTCCTCTTGTTCTGGTGCTGGTTTCCTGGGAGAAGAGACCAACCTCTGCCTGGCTACAACCTCCCTTCAGGTAGTTGTAAAGAGCAATGAGGTCTCCCCCGAGTCTCCTTTTCTCCAGGCTAAGCAACCCCAGCTCCCTCAGCCTCTCCTCACAGGGCTGTGCTCCAAACCCCTCACCAACTTTGTTGCCCTTCTCTGGACTCATTCCAGCAGCTCAACATCTTTCCTAAACTGAGGGGCCCAGAACTGGACACAGGACTCAAGGTGTGGCCTAACCAGTGCAGTGTCCAGGGGCAGAATGACCTCCCTGCTCCTGCTGGCCACACTCTTCCTGATGCAGGCCAGGATGCCATTGGCCCTCTTGGCTGCCTGGGCACACTGCAGGCTCATATTCAGCCTACCATCAACCAGCACCCCCAGGTCCCTCTCTGCCTGGCTGCTCTCAGCCACTCTGACCCCAGCCTGTAGCACTGCCTGGCAGCTCTCAAAATCATTACAAGTGTCAAAGCAATGCCCTGACCTACATTGGGGCTGCTCTGTGTTATCTCCAGAAGGGAGAGCTGGGTGTGGTGTGTGCTGTGCTCCAGGCTACCTGAATTCCTTAGCTTTAGATAGTTTGGCATTAATTACCTGTAATTATTTTTGTCCTTTCATTGAGATTTATGTTGGTGTGAATCATCCTTTGAAACCTCATTAAATCAGCTACTTCCTTTCCTCTTATTCCCTCTGGATGCTGAATTTGTTCCCTCTTTTATTTATTTTCCCCTTCCATTGTTTGATGTTAATCTTCTCAGTGTTTGTGAAAAGTCTCTGGGGAAGAGGGGTTCAGGTGGAACAAAGTGATGTGAATGAATGCACCTCACTCACTCCCAAGAGATTTTATGCTCTCCAGGGGACTACAATTCCCAAAGTAGTTAGAGGTCACTTTTGTTGCTGCTGAAACCAAGACAGATGCCTTTGGAAAATCTGCTTCTGGCCTGGCTATGGTATTGCCCCACTGCTTATCACAGTGTGTGAGAGGTTGGAAGGGACCTCAAGAGGTCATTGAGTCCAACCCCACTGCCAAAGCAGCATCACCCAGGGTAGTCTGCACAGGGATGCATCCAGCTGGGTTTTGGATGTGTCCAGAGGAGACTCTGCAGCCTCTCTGGGCAGCCTGCTCCAGGGCTCTGGCACCTCACTGTAAAGAAGTTTCTCCTCATGTTGAGCTGAAACCTTCCATGCTCAAGTTCATATCCATTGTTCCTTGGCTTATTACTGAACACCACTGAAAAGGGCTTGGCCCCTCCACTTGACACCCACCCCTCAGATATTGATAGACATTGATCTGGTCACAGAAGCACAGAATGTTAGGGGCTTGGAAGGGACCTCAAAAGCTCATCCAGTCCAACCCCACTGCCAGAGCAGGATCACCTAGAGCAGATCACTCTGGAACACATCCAGGAAGGTTTTGAGTATCTCCAGAGAAGGAGACTCCACAGCCCCCCTGGGCAGGCTGTTCCAGTGTTCTGTCACACTCACAGTTAAATAAGTCTTCCTCCTGTCTCCATGGAGCTTCCTTTGCCTCAGCTTCCACCACTGCCCCTTGTGCTGTCATTAGGCATCACCCAGCAGAGCCTGGCTCCAGCCTCTGGGAACTCATCCTTTCATAGAATCATAGACTCAACCAGGTTGGAAGAGACCTCCAAGATCATCCAGTCCGACCTATCACCCAGCCCTATCCAATCAACTAGAGCATGGCACTAAGTGCCTCATCCAGGCTTTTCTTGAAGGTCTCCAGGGATGGTGACCCCACCACCTCCCTGGGCAGCACATCCCAATGGCAAATCTCTCTCTCTGTGAAGAACTTCTTTCTAATATCCAGCCTGAACCTCCCCTGGCCCAGCTTGAGACTGTGTCCCCTCATTCTGGTGCTGGGTGCCTGGGAGAAGAGACCAAGCCCCGCCTGGCTACAACCTCCCTTCAGGTAGCTGTAGAGAGCAGTGAGGTCTGTCTTTGCATATTTATATATCTATAAACATGAGTGAGGTCACCCTTTAGTCTCCTCTGCTCCAAGCTGAAGATCCCCTCTCAGCCTTCTCTTCTCCAGACTAAACAGCCCCAGGGCTCTCAGTCTCTCTTCACAGGGGAGATGCTCGAGTCCCCTAAGCATCCTCCTGGCTCTCTGTTGGACTCTCTCCAGCAGGTCTCTGTCTCTCTTGAACTGAGGAGCCCAAAACTGGACACAGGATTGCAGCTGTGGTCTCAGTAGAGCAGAGCAGAGGGGGAGAAAAACTTCCCTAGACCTTCTGGGCACACTTTTCTAGATGCAGACTTTTCTTCTGTAAAAAGCTTCCACAAAAGCTAACTCTGTGGTCACAGATTTCAGCTCTTGTCATGCTCTTGCCATGGCTTTCCCATAGCCTATCCCTGCTCAGCATGCAAGTGATGAAACCCTTCCCAGCTCAAGGTATTGAGCTTTAGGTCTAATCAAAGAAGCTTACAGCCCCATGGCTTCCTCACTTCAATCCTAACAGAGGGCAATAGTGCTGGCTCTTGTAATTGCAGGATCAATATTAGTTAATAGCATAGTAGCCATGGCTTAGTAGTCATGGGGCCTTGGGTGACAGGCTGGACTTGATGACCTTTGAGGTCTTTTCCAACCTTATTGATTCTGTGATGCTATGGTAATAAATGCTGTGGTTGTAAGGGGAGTTAGACTGCACTAGTAAGGATGCTCTCTTTCCTCCTGTCTTTTCTTTCTCCTGTGTGTGGGTGTAAATCTACCTGAACACATTTTGAATCCATTTTTACCCTTCACTTTCACCAAGGAGAGAAGACTTGCTCTCTGTGAGCAACTTTTGCAGCTCCAGTGTGCTTATTCACTTCCTCTGGTGATGAACCTGTAGAAACTGTAACAAAACTGAAGGAGGTTGTGCCTGGGTAAAAGTGATTTCAGCACCACCTCTCCTGTGCAGTTAGAAGCAAAATGTAGATATTTCCAGAACCCCACAGAGCCCAAGTATTTGCTTTAAATGGACATGAGCAGGGGCAGGGCAACAGCTCTGAGATGCTAGCCTTGAGCTCATCATCTCTCCTTTTAATTCCTGGTACATATAATCCATGAAAACTGGGAGGTAACAAGAGCTCCTTAAGGCACAAGTGGAGTGAAAGGCTATAAAACAGGAGCAAACATTCATGTTTGGTATCCAGAGCTTGCTCTTTATCGAAAAGCACAACAGAGATGCACAACAGAGACAGAAGATTGCAATGCCTTTGGGTTCTTGGTGTGCAGGAATGTGAGATACCAGTAATTGCCTCCTAAATTAAAGTCCTCCTCACAATCCTGAAGTGCTTTAATAATTTTAAGGCACTCTTCTCCAACTTTTTAATTTGCTCTTAGATTGAAGCACTTCTTACACCAGAGCTGAGTGGTACACACTAATTACTGAGGCTGGCTCACAGCTTCAGTGTTTTAATGTGCCTCATCCCCACTTAATTGCATCTCCTGCCACACAAGCATGCCCTGTCCCCCTCATCTATGCATCTGCAAAGCATCATTCAATTCCAAGCAACCTCTCAGCACAGACAAGTTTACTTCTGAGTTGAACCCAAAGGAAGCAGGGGATGTGCTGTGCAGAGCTGTGGGCAGTGACTGGCTGGAAAGCAGCCCTGAGGAGAGAGACTTGGGGGTGCTGGGGGAGGAGAAGCTCAAGAGGAGCTCTCAGTGTGCACTTGCAGCCCAGAAAGCCAATCAGATCCCGGGCTGCAGCAGGAGAAGTGTGGCCAGCAGGGCAAGGGAGGTGATTCTCCCCCTCTGCTCAGCTCTGGGGAGACCCCACCTGGAGTACTGCCTCCAGCTCTGGAGCCCCTATGACAAGAGGGATCTGGAGGTGCTGGAAGGTGTCCAGAGCAGGGCCAGGAGGATGAGCAGAGGGCTGGAGCACCTCTCCTGTGAGGACAGACTGAAGGAGTTGGGGCTGTTCAGTCTGGAGAGGAGAAGGCTCCCAGGTGACCTCATTGTGGCCTTCCAGGATCTGAAGGGGGCTACAGGAAGGCTGGGGAGGGACTGCTCAGGATCTCAGGCAGTGATAGGACTAGGGGGAATGGAATGAAGCTGGAGGTGGGGAGATTCAGGCTGGAGGTGAGGAGGAAGTTCTTCACCATGAGAGTGGTGAAGCCCTGGAATGGGTTGTCCAGGGAGGTGGTTGGGGCCCCAGTCCTGGAGGTGTTTAAGGCCAGGCTGGCTGAGGCTCTGGCCAGGCTGATCTAGTGTGGGGTGTCCCTGCCCATGGCAGGGGGGTTGGAACTAGATGATCCTTGTGGTCCCCTCCAACCCTGCCTGATACTACTCTGATACTACTACTATGAGCTGAGGGAGAGTGTGGCTAAACAGAAGCCCAGCAGTGCTGCTGCAGCATCATCAGGCCTATGGAATCCAACAGGAATAGGCATGGAGCAGACATTGATATAGTTTTCATCCAAGCAGTGGAGCAAAAGTTGACTGCACAGCAGGAAAAGCAATCCCACAGTACTGTTTTGTAGGAGAAAGTAAGTAATCTGCCTTTTAATTCACAGGCTCACAGGATGTTAGGGGTTGGAAGGGACCTCTGGAGATCATCGAGTCCAATGCCCCTGGGACCATAGAATCTAGCGCAGGTCACACAGGAACACATCCAGATGGGGCTGGAAAGGCTCCAGAGAAGGAGACTCCACAGCCTCTCTGGGCAGCTTGCTCCAGGGCTCTGTGAGCCTCACAGTGAAGAAGTTCCTCCTTGTGTTGAAGTGGAACCTCCTGTGCTGGAGTTTATATCCATTGCCCCTTGGCCTGTCACAGGGCACAAGTGAGTAGAACCTGTCCCTGTCCCTTCCTTCCTCACCCCCAGCCCTCAGACATTTATAGACATTGATCAGCTTCTCTTTCAGTCTCCTCTCCAGACTGCACAGCCCCAGGGCTCTCAGCCTCTCCTCCCCAGGCAGTGCTGCAGTCCCTTCAGCATCCTTGTCACCCTCCCTTGGACTCTCTCCAGTAGATCTTTGTCCCTCTTGAACTGGGGAGCCCAGAACTGAATTCAGTAGTCCAGGTGAGATCTCAGCAGGGCAGAGTCGTGGGGGAGGAGAACCTCCCTGTGGTAGCTTTAGGCTATGCCTTTAAAATGCTTTCACAGAAAGCCATGGAATGTCAAATTAATCACTACTGGGGGGAAAAAGGAAAACAATGAGAGTTCTAAGCAAGCCCATTGGAAAGATAAGAGCCTTAAGCTACCAAGGGA
This sequence comes from Melanerpes formicivorus, assembly GCF_026170545.1. Classification (NCBI taxonomy): domain Eukaryota; kingdom Metazoa; phylum Chordata; class Aves; order Piciformes; family Picidae; genus Melanerpes; species Melanerpes formicivorus. The sequence continues at coordinate 25,510 of NW_027143102.1, forward strand.
AACAATTTCTCTCTCTTCTTGCTTCCTCGGGCTGGTAGATACTAACTGCCTCTGCTTGACCTTGGCTGCATTGATTTGGCTAAGTTCTAACAGCCCTGCTCCTTCCTCTTGTCCCTTTTATGTACAGTGCTACTAGCTTCCCCTGGCCTTTGGCCAGGGGGGTCCTTGTGCTGTTCATTAACTGGATCTGCTGGGCACACTCCTCTTAATGCACCCCAGGACCCCACTGGCCCCCTTGGCCTCCAGGGCACATTGCTGTCCCATGCAGAACTTTCTGCCCACCAGCACTCCCAGGTCCTCCTCCCCAGGGCTGCTCTCCAGCAGATCACCTCCCAGCCTGTGCTGGTGCAGCTTATTCTTCCTTCCCAGGTGAAGGACTCTGCACTTGTCCTTGTTGAGCCTCCTTAGGTTCCTCCCTCTGTCCCAGTCTCACTGCATGGCACTTGCAGTTCTGGTAACTGGCTTTCATGGAGGGATGTGGGGGAGCTTGAAGTATTTAATGGAGCTTTTGGATAGCCTTCCCAGCTAGCATGGAAGGAGAAGCAAAGTATCATAGTAGTATCAGTGAGGGTTGGAAGGGACCACAAGGATCATCTAACTCCAACCCCCCTGCCATGGGCAGGGACACCCCACACTAGATCAGCCTGGACAGAGCCTCATCCAGCCTGGGCTTAAACACCTCCAGGGACAGGGCCCCAGCCACCTCCCTGGACAACCCATTCCAGGGCTTCACCACTCTCATGGGGAAGAACTTCCTCCTCAAAAGTGAATGAAGACTTTTTAAAGCTCTCCATAAATGTAGCTTTGGTTGGTTGGGCTTTTTTTTTTTCAACAGCATGAAAATACATTTTGAATTCTCTTAATTGCTTGAAGTTTCTGTTGAAGTAATTAGGGAGTGAGTTGTTTCAGCTGAAAGTCAGCAGCGGGCAGCCAAGCCACCACATTCAAGAGGCAGAGAGCAGAATGCAATTCAAAGAGCAATTGCATCTGTCACATCAAGTCAGATTCACTTAGGCAGGTTTTATGCTGCTACTCTATTTCCTATCATCAGAAGCTCCCTGACTGTCTGCAGGAAGGCAGTGTGGATTTACAGGGGATGATAAGAAGATGTCTCCTCTAGCCCAGGTCCTCCATATATTATAAAGTCTGATCTGGCTCCAGTCCTGTTTAATTTATCTCTCGCTGCTCAGTAGAGGAGGGCTGTCATGGGGTAGTTCCATGGGGGTCACTGCAGTTGCACCAGGGATCACTTTCTGCCGCTAAGAGTCAGCATTGTTGACTACCAGACACAGGAAATTAATGCAGGGGTGCAGGCTGTGAAGCTGAGACATCATCTTCTCTCCAGCACAGGTTCATTTCTGGCAAGCTGTGCTGCAGCCCTGACCTGTCCCTCTTTCATGCATACAGATGGATGGAGTGATCAGTGAACATTGCTAACAGCACGGGCAGGAGTTTCTCTTTGACTGGAACTCCAGAATCCTCTTGGATTTGTTTTTGGGGCAACATCTGTTTGCATCAGCTGAGAATTGAGAGCAACCCAGTGACTGTGTGGTGCAGCAGACAGCTGGAGGGAAGGGAGGCCATCCAGAGGGACCTGGACAGGCTGGAGAGGTGGGCACAAGCCAACCTCATGAGGCTCAACAAGACCAAGGGCAGGATCCTGCAGCTGGGTCAAGGCAATCCCAGGCACAAATCCAGGCTGGGCAGGGACTGGCTGGAAAGCAGCCCTGAGGAGAGAGCCTTGGGGGTGCTGGGGGAGGAGAAGCTCACCAGGAGCTCTCAGTGTGCACTTGCAGCCCAGAAAGCCAACCAGATCCTGGGCTGCAGCAGGAGAAGTGTGGCCAGCAGGGCAAGGGAGGTGATCCTCCCCCTCTACTCAGCTCTGGGGAGACCCCACCTGGAGTACTGCCTCCAGTTCTGGAGCCCCTATGACAAGAGGGATCTGGAGGTGCTGGAAGGTGTCCAGAGAAGGGCCAGGAGGATGAGCAGAGGGCTGGAGCTGCTCTCCTGTGAGAACAGACTGAAGGAGTTGGGGCTGTTCAGTCTGCAGAAGAGACTGGGGAGGGACTTCTCAGGCTCTCAGGTAGTGATAGGACTAGGGGGAATGGAATGAAGCTGGAGGTGGGGAGATTGAGGCTGGAGGTGAGGAGGAAGTTCTTCCCCATGAGAGTGGTGAAGCCCTGGAATGGGTTGTCCAGGGAGGTGGTTGGGGCCCTGTCCCTGGAGGTGTTTAAGCCCAGGCTGGCTGAGGCTCTGGCCAGGCTGATGTAGTGTGGGGTGTCCCTGCCCATGGCAGGGGGGTTGGAACTGGATGATCCTTGTGGTCCCTTCCAACCCTGACTGATACTGTGATACTATGATAGTATGACTGAAAGCTGCATGCTGCATAGGAGAGGAGTTTTCTGCAGGTGTTGGGGCTGGGAAGAGCTCATAGCTGGTTTTCCAGAGCTAACAGTGACTACTGCACCGTTTGCTCTGCCAGATTGGATTGACAGGGACAGTGAAGTGAGCCCAGCCCCCTGGTACAAGCTTGTAATACAATTTCTTGTGCAACTGCCAACATATAATGTTGTGGGTAATTACAGTTTAGGTGTATTTTACTTAAGGAAACTATAATCAGGGCTGTAATGCTCAGAAGAAGGTTTGAAGGCTTTACTCACAGCTGGTAAGTGATGATTAGCACAAGCTCTGGAAGTCACAGGGATCTGAAGCATGAAGAGATTCATTTTTCTTGGTGCATGTCCAAACAAGGGGGGAAAAAAAGACAATGTAATTCATACCCTGACAGTGATGGAAGGAGGAGGGGAAGGAGAGAACTGCAAACACAACTGAGTAAAGAGTCCTCCTGTTGGATTGTCTGGAGGACCAAAGAAAGCTCTTTCCTGTCCAGTGAGGTTTGGCTCAGCCCCTGAGCTGTGTGAGGGCCCTCCTCCAACCCCAGGTGTGCAGAGCCACGGTTTTCTCACCTACCACAAATGTCCTCTTTCCCACCACACTTTCTGTGTTGCATAAAGGGGATGTGTGCTTTTATCTCAGGCTCCAGTCTCAGTTAGAGATGAAAACCTCTCCTTTCCAATGACACCTTAGACACACAAGGCATGATTCATTGCACCAGCTCTCAATTATCTCAACGTTAAGCTAAGCCAATCTAAGCTTGTGCCAGCCCCTTCAGCTCCTTTGTGTAACAGACAAAAGGGCAAAGATACTTCCAGAGGGCAATTTTCTCTGTTCATCTTTGAACTCAGTCCCTGCAATCACCGAGTGAGTTTGGTTGGCTTGGAGAGTTCGGAGGCTGAGCTATTCTGTAGCAAAAAGGAGGTTTTAGACCAATAGTAGTTTGGATGAAGACAAGTGGAAATATTAGGGGAAAATGATAAACAACAGAGTTTAGGGCAAGGGCAAAAGGGAAGGGACACTAACTGCAGCTCCACAGGTCAGGTGATGGTTGGGGTTAGATTTTCTTTAACCCAGACAGCCCCACAAGACAGAACCTGTTGATTTTACCCTGCTAGAAAGATTCACACAGGTGTACTGTGTGTCTGTGTTAACAAGACATAACCTGGACTTGGGGGGGCTGGTGGAGGAGAAGCTCAACAGGAGCCAGCAGTCAGCACTTGAGCCCAGAGAGCCAAGCAGAGCCTGGGCTGCAGCAAGAGAAGTGTGGCCAGCAGGGCCAGGGAGGGGATTCTGCCCCTCTGCTCCACTCTGCTGAGACCACACCTGGAGCACTGAGTCCAGGTCTGGAGCCTCTGTTACAGGAAGGATCTGGAGGTGCTGGAAGGTGTCCAGAGAAGGGCCAGGAGGATGAGCAGAGGGCTGGAGCTGCTCTGCTATGAGGACAGACTGAGAGAGTTGAGGCTGTTCAGTCTGGAGAGGAGAAGGCTCCCAGAAGACCTTCTTGTGGCCTTCCAGTGTCTGCAGGGGGCTACAAGAAAGCTGGGGAGGGACTTTTGAGGGTGTCAGGGAGGGATAGGACTGGGGGGGATGGAACAAAACTAAAAGTGGGTAGATTGAGATTGGATGTGAGGAAGAAGTTGTTGCCCATGAGGGTGGTGAGAGCCTGGCACAGGTTGCCCAGGGAGGTGGTGGAAGCCTCCTGCCTGGAGGTGTTTGCAGCCAGGCTGGAGGTGGCTGTGAGCAACCTGCTGTGGTGTGAGGTGTCCCTGGCTATGGCAGGGGTCTTGGAACTGGCTGAGCCTTGAGGTCCCTTCCAGCCCTGACAGTTCTGTGATGCTATGATTCATACCTGGGTACTATGTCCAGATTCACAAGACACAACCTGTTTATTTTACCCTGCTAGAAGGATTCATGGCTGTGTTCTGTGTGCCCATGTTAACACGACAAGTAACTGCCTTTCAGATTAATGTTATTGAAGAAAGATGTTTTGCTTTCCTTCCTACATGCCAAAGCATGAGTGGAAAGATTCAGGGTTTGTTTTTCCTGTCCCAAATGAAGACATCAGTGAAGGAAGAAAGCAAGTCCTTTCTCCTGCCCTGGGATTTAGGAGCTTTTACCTTACAAGCAAAGCAAGCAGAGGCTGGGTCTTGGGGAGGTGAAAAGCCATTCACAGAGATACAGGACTGGGGCAGGGATTTATTGATTTCATCACAGTGCTCCTGCAGGAGCACGTCAGCTGCTTCAGAGCTGAGTACAGGAAGCCTTACAGAAGGCAATTAGGAGACAACTTGCTGACAGGAAGAAATTTCTTCCTAGCCCCTTGTTAATTAGAGGTTATCTCATGTCGTGGAAGCATGAAGCCTCACATCCTTTCCAAACAGACTGTCGTGCAATCCATCATCCTTGCTCCTCACTGGCTTTCAGAAACTGCATCTCCACACATCCCTCACGGCTCTGCTGGCCAGCCTTCAGGGCACAGTGCTTATTGACAGTGCAGACAGAAACTCTTTGGTATAAATCATACCAAAGTCTTCATCATATCACAAATTATCTCTCAGGATAACAACACTGAGGCAGCTGGCACTGAAGGAAAAAAAAAAGTAAGCAGAGTTTTGAGGCTTGCTTTCAGAAGTTCCCTTCTCCCAGGCAAGCAGCACCAGAACAAGAGGACACAGCCTCAAGTTGTGCCAGGGGAGGTTCAGGATGGATGTTAGGAAGAAGTTCTTCCCAGAAAGAGAGATTGGCCATTGGGATGTGCTGCCCAGGGAGGTGGTGGAGTCACCATCACTGGAGGTGTTTAGGAAGAGCCTGGATGAGGCACTTGGTGCCAGGGTTTAGTTGATCAGATGGTGTTGGGGGATAGGTTGGACTTGATGATCTTGAATGTCTTTTCCAACCTGGTCAGCTCTATTCTATTCTATTCTATTCTATTCTATTCTATTCTATTCTATTCTATTCTATTCTATTCTATTCTATTCTATTCTACCTTATCCTTATTTCTATTCTATTCTATTCTATTCTATTCTATTCTATTCTATTCTATTCTATTCTATTCCATTCCATTCCATTCCATTCCATTCCATTCCATTCCATTCCATTCCCAGCAGAAGATAATCACAGTTTGCAACAATGAATCATAACAAGTCAGATGAGTTTTCCTACTTTCAAACCCCCTGCTATTAACTATGGACTGGCTCAAGCTTCTCTCCACTTATTTGACCTTATCCCCAAAAGTGTTTGGGAAAGTTTCATCTTTGTCTTCATGCCTGTCCTGCTCTGGCATTGCTGCTCGGGGCACACGTTCAGGCTTATGCCTAACAAGCAGGGATAGAAACTGGCTGATGGTAGCCCTGAAGCTGCAGACTGTAGACATGTAACAGTGTTAAGAAACACCCTTTAAGATGTTTAAACATAACCATGTGTCACCTTAAGCAATTAAAACTGGCTTGCTGTTCCCCCCAGTGCTAGACACCACCAGCACTTCTTCAAAGTGATCTTCAAAGCAGCACTGTGGTGTACAAGAGGGATCCTGGTGTAGCCCAAGTATTAAGCCAAGCAGCTGGCGTTCAGCCACCAGCACTCCCAGCTGAATTTTGTACTTGCCTTTGGCCATTGAGGTAAAGGGGTTTGGGGCAAAGAAAGGTGCCCAGGGGCTGACCAGCTCCTCTTAATCTCCTTTGCTCTCCCCCTGTTTCCAAATGGGTTGTTCCAGCTGCTTTGTTCCCAGGTTTTGGCTGCTGGTAGTCAGCATTGCACTTGCTGCTGTGAGCCATCCTCGCGCAATGCCAGCATGCAGCCAGTTGATTCAGCTGGCACTGGAGGAGTCCCAACCTGCTTTGCCAGCTGCTGGCTGGGGTGGAAAGGCCCCCTCAGCTTCCCTGTGCCTGGAGCAAGCCTTGGCACAAACCAGATTGCTTTCACTTAGGAGACCCCCTCCCTCAAAGCAGGTCTGATCCAGTCTCCTACACCTCGCAGCCTGTCAGGCTGTCTGCAGCTCAAGTGGAAGGAGCCTCTTACATTTCTTGTCGTGTATGTCAGCAGCTGCCCTCGCAGAGCACACAAACATTGCCTTTGTTCCTGTGACAGACACCATCCTGCCCACACCTCTCACTGCTCCTGCCGTGGTTTCTGTGATTTTTTTCTTCTTCTTCTCCTTTATTCTGCTGGAACTTCCTGCCACGTCTGTTACTCAACAGAAACCCAAAAGGCAGTCAGCCTTTACCTGTCAGCTGCCCTGGGCATACTGACCTCCCCTTTGCATCACTTTCCATTAGTGCCTTTCATCATTTCAAGGGCTTTTTCACACTGACTACTTCTTTACCTCTTCCTCTGGGTAGAGCCATTTTCCTTTTTCCCTACAAGCCCTTTGTTTATTGTGTTTACTGCATCAACCCTACACATCATGCTGGCTCCTCTTTCTCTCCCCATCTGTGCTCCAGTGGTGGCCTTGCTGCAAGAGTTACCTTGGGTGCCCATTGCTGGCTCTGCAGCTGTCTGCTGTGTAACAGCTGTTTGGCTCTCACTGCTCAACAGCTTTCTCCAACCTACTGACCCAGTGCTACAAACCAGCACTGGCTCGCAAAAAAGAAGCAGATGGATGGAGTGGAGAGATGGAAGTGTTTGTGTGTGTGTGTGTGACCCCCAAAGACCCAGAAGCCAAGCAGATTGGGCAGACACTGTGTGCTTTCCAGCAAGGAGAAATCCCTCAATGCATAGGCAAAGGATTTCAGATGGAAGACTCTCTGTGTGTTCTCATCACGATGGTTGCAACACAGTTGTTCCACATTAAGCTGCTCAGATTTATATATTCCCCAAAACTTCTCAGTGTAAATAAACAGTGAGTCTGTCCTGCTTAGGAGCATAGAAACACAGCACTCAAACCCAGCCCATGCAGCTACCATAAGTCCACAAACAATGAAGCAACAGTACAAGGCCTCCAGCGAGAGGACCAGGGGCAACTAGACTCTCAAACTAGAGCAGAGCAGATTTAGATTGGATGTTAGGAACAGATTCTGCACCGTGAGGGTGGTGGAACCCTGGAACAGGTTGCCCAGGGAAGTGGCTGGGGCCCCATCCCTGGAGATATGCAAGGTGGGACTCCACAGGGCTCTGGGCAACCTGATCTAGTGAAGGATGTCCCTGCTGAGTGCAGAGGGGGTTGGACTGGATGACATGAAAGGAGGTTGAAGACAGGTGGAGGTTGGTCTCTTCTGCCAGGCAACCAGAACAAGAGGACACAGTCTCAAGCTGTGCCAGGGGAAGTTTAGGCTGGAGGTGAGGAGAAAGTTCTTCCCAGAAAGAGTAATTTGCCTTTGGGATGTGCTGCCCAGGGAGGTGGTGGAGTCCCTGTCCCTGGAGGTGTTCAAAAGGGGATTGGATGTGGCACTTGGAGCCATGGTTTAGTTGTCAGGAGGTGCTGGGCAACAGGTTGGACTTGATGATCTCTGAGGTCTTTTCCAACCTGGTTGATTCTATGACCTTTGGAGGTCCCTTCCAACCCAGACCATTCTGGCGATGTAGTTAGCAGCCAGGTGCTAATGTGGAAGATCAATACTGCTTGAAGCCATCAGTCATTCAGATTTGGTCCTCCTCAGACCTACATCAAATTGCTAGTATTATTATTCCTATTACCCGCACTCAGTGAATGCAATTTATCATTTCATTTGTGTATATCTAAAAGTGGAGGAAGAAATCTTGCCCCACAGAACCTGATTCAGAACTGGCCACTGACTTCTGTTGAACTATTTATTTCCCACACCACCCCCACCCCCTTTCTTCTCTGGCCTCCACTGCAGCCCAGGGCTTAATAAAACACAGAAAAGCTCAGCAGATAGCCACTTCATTTCCAGCATTTCTAAGGGGTCCTTCTCCTGGGAACTTGGAAGCTTAGGACAGAGAGGTTTTGGGGCTTCCCTCTAACTGCTCACAGCAGCACTGGGCTGCTTCAGCAGAAGTCCTTTTTCTCTGGAGGTTTCTGGAAGTGTCTCTTCACAGTGAATGCCTTCTTAGGTACTTTCCAGAGGAATCTGTATGTTCATGACCTGACTTGGAAAGCATTTCTTGGAGGCAGTGTTGGTTTCCAGTGCGGTTCTGCCTGGCTCATCTTGGTTGCCATGAACACAAAGAGCTCATGTGACTGGCCCGAGGTGATTCAGATCCTCATCTGGTGCCTCCTGGTGCTCCATCCTCCCATCTGACCACATAACCACATCTCCTCAGAACTGTAAAGCTCTCACAACTTGTCTTCTTGGCTCAGTTGTCTGCATGCAGAGGCTGTGGTGGTTAGGCCTTGCGTGTCACACTATGACCACGAGCACAACCTCTGTGCCGCTCCAGCCCTGCTGCTTCTTGTTTGCTCTCTGGTTGAAACTTGCACCTCTTGCACTTTGACTTTCTTTATGCAAACAACATCAAGATTTGGCTCAGCCTACAATCTGTGCTTTACCCCAGGGCTAGGTACCTTGATCTGCTGGCCACATGCCTCCTGATGCAGCCCAGGAGAGGGTTGGCTGCCTGGGTTGCAGGAGTGCACTGCTCATCCACCCTGGCTCTTGGCCATGGTGTGGAACCAGGAGACAGGATCTCTCACCTGAGAGACACAGAAGAGCTCCAAGGCTTTTTGGTTTATTGGATTTAATTTTATTTTACTTTATTTTATTTTACTTTAATTATTTTAACCTTTTTCTATTATAGTCAAGAAAACTAACAATGTGATTTTGTTTTTTAAATTATATCACAGTATCACAGTATCAGTCAGGGTTGGAAGGGACCACAAGGATCATCCAGTTCCAACCCCCCTGCCATGGGCAGGGACACCCCACACTAGATCAGCCTGGCCACAGCCTCAGCCAGCCTGGGCTTAAACACCCCCAGGGACAGGGCCCCAACCACCTCCCTGGACAACCCATTCCAGGGCTTCACCACTCTCATGGGGAAGAACTTCCTCCTCACCTCCAGCCTGAATCTCCCCACCTCCAGCTTCATTCCATTCCCCCCAGTCCTATCACTGCCTGAGATCCTGAGCAGTCCCTCCCCAGCCTTCCTGTAGCCCCCTTCAGATCCTGGAAGGCCACAATGAGGTCACCTGGGAGCCTTCTCTTCTGCAGACTGAACAGCCCCAACTCCTTCAGTCTGTCCTCACAGGAGAGGTGCTCCAGCCCTCTGCTCATCCTCCTGGCCCTTCTCTGGACACCTTCCAGCACCTCCAGATCCCTCTTGTCATAGGGGCTCCAGAACTGGAGGCAGTACTCCAGGTGGGGTCTCCCCAGAGCTGAGCAGAGGGGGAGAATCACCTCCCTTGCCCTGCTGGCCACACTTCTCCTGATGCAGCCCAGGATCTGATTGGCTTTCTGGGCTGCAAGTGCACACTGAGAGCTCCTGGTGAGCTTCTCCTCCCCCAGCACCCCCAAGTCTCTCTCCTCAGGGCTGCTTTCCAGCCAGTCCCTGCCCAGCCTGCATTTGTGCCTGGGATTGCCTCGTCCCAGCTGCAGGACCCTGCCCTTGGTCTTGTTGAACCTCCTGAGGTTGGCTTGTGCCCACCTCTCCAGCCTGTCCAGGTCCCTCTGGATGGATCCCTTCCCTCCAGCTGTCTGCTGCACCACACAGCTTGGTGTCATCAGCAAACCTGCTGAGGGTGCACTCAGTGCCACTGTCCCTGGCACCCACAAAGATGTTGAACAAGCCTGGTCCCAGGACTGATCCCTGAGGGACTCTGCTTGTCCCTGGCCTCCACTGGGACATGGAGCCATTGACAGCCACTCTTTGGGTGCAGCCATCAAGCCAGTTCCTTATCCATCCAGTGGTCACCCATCACACCCATGTGTCACCAGCCTGGAGCCCAGGCTGTGGTGCAGGACAGTGTGGAAGGCTGTGCTCAGGTATATATTTCTCTGCTATATTTTGAAAGAGAGCAGCAGCAGCAGCAGCCACAGTTCTGTTCTGTCAGCAGAGCAAGGTGTCAGTGTGTGCCAGACATCACTTGGGAACTTTTCTGCTGGAGGCCTCATGGGATGAGCTGGGCAGTGTGTGCCTCTGGAGACTCAGTGGAGCAGACAGCATGCCAGGCTGCTTGGCAGGCTCAGGGCTGAGGCAGTTCTGGCTTTGCAGAGAGGCTCAAAACCAGGGGAAACTTTAGAGTCAGAAAGCGACAGCCACATGCAGTTGAGAGGCCTCTGAGGTGAGGCAATAAATGATCAGTGGTTTCCATGATCTCACCTTTTGACTTAGCTGCCCTGTTTAGCCTCTGTGAGTGTTTACATGGAGCCAGCCCTTAGAAACCTGCTTAATGTGAGGGAGGAAGTGTGTGCCCTGGTTGAGAGCTGCTCTTGCATGGGTTTGGGGTCTTAATTAATGCTTTTAGGGCCCTCACTAAACTTCCTCTACTCAGTTTTACCTGGTAGACTGTACCAGGAAAAAGCAAAGCCACCAGCCCTAACACCTAAAAAGGGAAGCTTACTCTTCACCAGCTCACACCACAGCTATGAGAGAAGTCACTCTGCCAAGGATAGGCAGAGGCTTGCTCATCAGGAAGGGCTTCCCTAAGCAGTGAGTAAGAAAGGATTCACACTTTTTCCTTTCTGTTCTTGCTAAAACCAGGTACTTTGAACAGCATGCTACCAAAAGGTTGGTGGAGTAACCTCTGAGTCTCTCCAATTTCAACTGGCTCCATTTACCACATTCACAGCAAGGACTTGCTGATTTACATACCAAAGTCAGGACCCTCAAAACTGGACTGCCCAGGGGGGTGGTGGAATCACCATCACTGGAGGTGTTTAGGAAGAGCCTGGATGAGGCACTTGGTGCCATGGTTGAGTTGATCAGATGGTGCTGGGTGAGAGGCTGGACTCCATGATCTCAAAGGCCTTTTCCAACCTGGGTCATTCTATTCTATTCTGCAATTCAAGGGACATTTGCCAGCCCTCTCGTTTTTCTAGGCATCTGGGGGTTTGTTAGGGAAGATTTCCAAGAGCCTGCATCTCTGCTGCTGCACAGAAACTGGATGTCAGCATCATTGGGAAGGCTGGTACCTGTCTCAGCAGCCAGCCTTGCTGGGCTTCCCTGCCTGCCAGGAGCAGGGAGATTTGCTCAAATCTTGCCCATTGTCACAGAAGCAAACCCAGAAATGCTTCCTTTCATGTGCAATCAGATCTGAAGAGAGGCCAGTCAAGGCAGGATGTCACACTGCCCTTTCACATGGACATGCTGGCACCCTCTTGAGGAATGTGGTGACTCATCTCCCTAAATAAGACAAAACCAAACAAATAATGACATTAACCAACCCAGGACACCCACACCTGAAAACAGGGCTCCAAAACTCCCACTGAGGTCCTTGCCCATAGACCACTGGTTAGAGCACTTACCTGTAGTGTAAAACCCCAGGATCATCCTTTCCTTTGGTTGAGGTGACTCAGCCCTGAGCTGCCACAGATGTTCTCTCACCCTTACCCCTAAAATGCATGGTTTGATGGAGAGTCTCTCATGTTAAGGGTATTTCACTTTGCATGGAGCAAGCAAATGGTCCTTGGGCAACTGAGAGCATCTGAAAACAATGCTTCAGTTTGTGTTTAAGGTTATTACTCTTCTTCAGAGGGAGGCTGGCTGCCCTGTACAGCAGTGACTAGCAGGAAGGTTGCAGGTGCTGTCTGTTTCATCACCAAGTGTTTGAACCACAAGCCCCAAGCTGGGCTTTTAAATTTGATGATTAAGAAAGCCCACTTGGAGAAATGTTGGGAGTAAGTCAGCGGCCCCAGCCAGCTGCTCTGAAGAATCACAGCATTGTCAGGGCTGGAAGGGACCTCAAGGCTCAGCCAGTTCCAACCCCCTGCCATGGGCAGGGACACCTCACACTATAGCAGGTTGCTCACAGCCACATCCAGCCTGGCTGCAAACACCTCCAGGCATGAGGCTTCCACCACCTCCCTGGGCAACCTGTGCCAGGCTCTCACCACCCTCAGGGGGAAGAACTTCTTCCTAACATCCAATCTCAATCTCCCCACTTCTAGTTTTGTTCCATTCCCCCCAGTCCTATCACTCCCTGACGCCCTCAGAAGTCCCTCCCCAGCTTTCTTGTAGCCCCCTTCAGGTACTGGAAGGCCACAATGAGGTCTCTTTGGAGCCTTCTCTTCTCCAGACTGAACAGCCCCAACTCTCTCAGGCTGTCTCCATAGCAGAGCAGCTCCAGCCCTCTGCCTTCAGCCAGCGGTGGGGCTCCCCAGCCTTCTTGCTGTATCATGCTGCTCTCCAGCTGCCAGTGCCAGTACCTGAGTGGTTCCTACCAACCACCTGCATCGTTTTGCCTCTTTGGTTTTAGTGTCCACCAGCAAGGTCTGCAACTCAGAACCACTGCAGCTCAGGCTGTGGTTCCACCCTGTTGTGTGCTGCCTTTGTCTATATTCTGACCACCTCTGATGGTCTGAAAACATCACACATCTGCACATCCCAGGTAGCTGCTGGCCCAGGTCTCATCTGTCGTCCTGTGATAAAGGCATCACTGCATAGGGCAGAATCTGTGACCCTTTTTAAGTCCCTCAGCTATCCTTTTGGAGCTGCATATTCTCTGTGGGCTGCTACCTGAAGAACTCTTTCTGTGTGGCAATGCAATTGATGACCTCTTCTCTGTGGAAAGCAAGCTGTCATGACTGCCAACCTGAATGCAGTGTTTATTGAGCACAACCTGAGCACACCTAACTAGTCACCCTGCAGTACGAGATGTCTTATTTTCTGCACCTCAAATGGGCTGGAAGGATACAGCCATGCTCTGTTTGCTCTATTCAGGAGAGTTCAGGATCAAAGCCCTGAGCACCAGGGAAAATCAATTGCCTCAGACTTCAGTGGTGCCAATATGGATTACATGTCTCTCTCGCTCTTTTTTTCCCCCCCCGGATGATTCTCGAACTTTTCATGACTAATGCCTCCCAAGTTTACTTTCAGGCTCTTTAGTCAAATGTTGACTCTACTCTCGTGCCTGGCTTTGGCTGCAGTTTCAAGCGAGAGCCATGCTGATGTTAAAGGCTGAGCTGAAAATGAGATGTTAGAATGGGGAGCTTAGGTTTCTCCCGAGAAAACTGGTGCTGTGCCCACCGACCTGTCTGGTGATACTTGCCAAAGGGTTTGACCAGCTCACCTCTTTGGTTTCCTGTTTTCCTCGAGGCTGTTAAACCATTCTTGTTCTGACACACTGGGCTCACAAAGCCCTGTGGGAACTCCAGGCTCTTTCTGCCCCGGGCAGGAGCGCTAAGGGCAGAGCTTATCTGAAGCTTCTCTTTTCAACAGCACTTTTGTGGCCCCGGCTCATTCATACAGTTGCCCACACACTCGGTAATGTGAAGGGATACTTTGCAAATATCTTTGAGAGGAAGGTCAGGTCTGTATTTCAAAGGTTCACAAGTCAAGCCGCACTGAAAGGCCTCTTTAACCTCAGCCTTAAGCATCCTTAGCATATCATTAGGGAGATTAGCAAAGCCTTTAGCACCCCACTGGATTTCCTTGTGCATGGAAAGGCCTGGACAGATCAAAGGAAACGTGACTTCAAATAGCTTTTGACTTATCTTGCGCTCACCCTAGCCCCACTGACCTCTCAATCGTCATATTTTCCTCCAGTAGGAATTACTTTTAAGGACAACAGTTTCTCTTCCCAGATCCTTGTTTTGACCTTCCAGCTTTCCCAATATTCTTGACTGAAGTGTGGGCTTCAGAGAAGGGACAGCCCAGGGACTCGGTGAATAACGTGTTAAGAGTCAGCAAACAGTTGCAAAGTCCTAATTACTGCTTGCCTCTGCTAAGGAAGTGACTAAGGATACAAATAAAAACATATTTATAGTTGAACGATTTGCCTGGGACTTGGCAGCAGCCCTTCACAAACACTGAGGTCAATGATATTTGACCTCCTTTGGCATTTTCCAGCTGGGATGCGAAGGAGTAAAGAGGGCTAAAGGTTAGTCCTGGCTCTGCAGTTGCGTCCCTCTCTGGGTGGGTAGGGACCTTTGCACCCCCAGAGACCCAGAGCCTTCAGCTCAGCGCTCCCCAGCTGCAGGGCCCACCCACAGGCACTGATTGCCCGATCCACCAGCATGCTTTTTAGAAACCCCTATTATTCATCAGCTTAAGGTATTCATCACTTGAGGTTTCCTTCAGGGGCTTGTTATTTACTCTGTAGGTGTGGTTTAGCATGTTTTAAAGCGAAATTTGTTTTAAACTGGCCCTGGCATGGTTTCAGGTTTGCTGCTTTGCACTTCAAGCTGAATTGAGATGTCGATGCAACAACCAGAGGAGGTGGTTTCTCCAACAGGGTATTTGACCTCTGCCCCTTTCAGAATGACAGCTCTGCCCAAAATGAATCATCTGAAGGCTTCAAGATCAGGTGCACAACTGCTGCTTCGACAGCTCTGGTTCAGCTGAGCCCCAGCTGCCCTTGCCACGCCGAGACTCCCATTTTCATGGCTATATAATTGGATGTTTTCAATTATATCTGGGGCTTAAGCTTTCCCCAGTGCTCTGAACGTAGCAAACAAGCGTGGCACTTCGAAGCAGGACCACTGGACAGCCAGGGCTGGTTACAGAAGGGCCACATCACAGTGAAAGGCTGAGATTTGTACTCTGGGGTTTGTCTACAGGTGGTGCAAAGGGACATGATGAAATTATGCTGCAGATTGGTTCAGTTTGGATTTGATGACTGTGAGCTTTTTACAGCATTTTGGACTACTTTGGTACTTCCATTCTATGTAGTTTGCTTTCATTAAGCTTTAAACTACTTTGGTACTTCCATTCCATGTAGTTTGCTTTAATTAAGGTTTAAACTACTTTGGTACTTCCATTCTATGTAGTTTGCTTTAATTAAGCTTTAAACACTGCACCACTCCAGCAGCTGGAATATGTTTCATCATCTACAAGATATCAGTCCTTGGGCAGATGGGGTATGTAAACAGCCTAATCCTAATTAGCTGCAATTACAACCAGGATCAGACAAAGGAAACTTAAGTTTGTATACAGTGCTCCCCAATCCTTGGAGTCAGAATCAGGGATGTTTGAAAAGCATATGAGCAGGGCAATCCCCAGTCCTGTCCTGTTTACCTCAGGGATAGCTGCCTCTTAACCCTGGCTCCAACAGGCATGCAAATGTCACAGGATCATACAATTGTCAGGCTTGGAAGGGATCCTCAAGGATCATCTAGTTGCAACCCCCCTGCCCATGCCCTCTGCTGTCAGGTGGATTTTAAAGTTGTCAAAGCTCCAGTGGCATACAGAAGCCTAGAAAGAATGTCATTGCAGCTTACTGTTTTCAAGAGGACAATTTCCAGTGATTAAAATCTGTTGGTCCAGGAGGATTTGTGCATAATAAGGGAAGAATTCATTGCCATGTGAGAATTGTGTTTGCCACTGCTGCTCTGCGCTGGTTTGAGCCTTAACTGATGCTTAAAAGATAAATGATTCCTCCCCCCTCCCTTTCCCTAGTATCATAGTATCATAGTATCAGTCAGGGTTGGAAGGGACCACAAGGATCATTTGGTTCCAACCCCCCTGCCATGGGCAGGGACACCCCACACTAGATCAGCCTGGCCACAGCCTCAGCCAGCCTGGGCTTAAACACCTCCAGGGACAATGCCCCAACCACCTCCCTGGACAACCCATTCCAGGGCTTCACCACTCTCATGGGGAAGAACTTCCTCCTCACCTCCAGCCTGAATCTCCCCACCTCCAGCTTCACTCCATTCCCCCTAGTCCTATCACTACCTAAGATCCTGAGCAGTCCCTCCCCAGCCTTCCTGTAGCCCCCTTCAGATACTGGAAGGCCACAATGAGGTCACCTGGGAGCCTTCTCTTCTCCAGACTGAACAGCCCCAACTTCTTCAGTCTGTCCTCACAGGAGAGGTGCTCCAGCCCTCTGATTGTAAATACCTGCAAAAGTTCTTCCCCATGAGAGTGGTGAAGCCCTGGAATGGGTTGTCCAGGGAGGTGGTTGAGGCCCCATCCCTGGAGGTGTTTAAGCCCAGGCTGGATGAGGCTCTGGCCAGCCTGATCTAGTGTGGGGTGTCCCTAAAGTGCAATCAACCAAATCAGTGTTTCTTAAAACATTAGTGTGGAAAAGCCTAGAGACCTTTAGGGGGTACCTCTGCTCCCCTCTGAAGCAGACACCTCTCTTCATCATGGTGTAAACTGATAAGGGGCTTGGTGCAGCAACAGTCCAGAGCTCTTTGTCTTACTTTACTGCTGAGGACTTCCTTCACATTGTTTCCATGAGGACTTTTCAACAGGGCTGAAGATTTTGTGGCTGCTTGCACTCCATCACCAGGGAAGGAAGCAGTCCTTTCACTCCATGCACTGACCTGGGAGTCATGCCGTGCAGGATGCCATGATCACTTTTGCCACAGAGTCCTGGCTGTGCCTGGGTGAGTTATTTGGGCTCTCTGTGCATCCTTTGTTCCACACAGTACAAGGGGTGCTATCATACTTACCTCTGTGACTATTTGTTGCTGATTCTGGTGTGGCAGAAAGTGTACCAGGCACCAGGGCTGTGTGCTCAGCTGGGCCTGCCAAGCTGTGCTGTGGTGTGTTGCTTCCAGGAAATACTGGCTGGATGGCACCACTGTGATAACTCAGAGTATCAGGAAGAGGAGGAGGGATGTTCTGGGCAAGAGGTACCTGGGATATGCCCTGCTTCACTGATCCACTTAATACTTTCAGGTACTGTTCCAAGTGGAAGGGAAGTGGAGAGATAGCTAAACACTGCCTCCAGGGCAGGGTATCAGCCCTGGGGACAGGGACACTTTCTGCCACCTTCATCTGTCTGTGCTGAAGGCTACATGACAAGCTTGCTCTTCTACCACTATGGCACTGCAATTTCTGATCCTCCCCTGCCAGTGCAGCAGACAGGGTGGTTGTGCCACTGCACACTGACTTGCAAAACCACTTGCAAGATAAAAAAAGGATCACCAAGCTGAATCTCAATGTTCCCTGAGAAGATCTGCAGAGGTGATTTGATTCAACAGGAATCACTTTTTCCCCATGAGTTCTTCCTGTTAATTAATATGATGATTAATAACCCTATTTTAGTAGGGGGGAAAGAAAAGGAAAGAAAGAAAAAAGAAGAGCAAGAACCCCCAAATTTCTCTTCCCTCTTTATATCAAAGACTTAGCAAATATATAGCCAAAACTCAGGTAAATGTCAAGAGTTAAGTGAGGTTAATAAGGTTAATGAGTGTATGAGAGATGAAAAGTCAACAGCACCAGACTGAACCCAGCTCTACCCAAAGCTGTTTCTCTCCTTGGCTCGGTTCACAAGCGTTGCATTCCGGTCTGTGTTTGCTTTTTGTTCCCCTTGAGGGTGCACTCCCAAATGCCTGGCCTTGGCAGATGACAGCTGAGAGCTGAGACCTGCCAAAGGTACCTAAGGCCAAGGTCTTCCCATCATAATCCCAAGCTTTTCACCTGTTCCCTTGGTGTTTATTTGTAGTCTGTTGGCATCACTTTGGCTGCAGATAAGGGGCCCTGGGGTGGAAAACCAAACAAACTTTGTGTCTTGGTGCTTTCACTTGCATCCAAACCCCATCCCTTTTCATGCAGAGTATTAATAGCCTGGGATCTCTGTGTATTGTGGCAGGCTTTCTGCCTGGGGTAGAAGCAGGAATGATTAAATTCCCTTTACTTAACTATTCGGTGTCGAGTCCCTCTCCTAGGGTTTGAGTTGGCAGCCCAGGCTGCTTCTAGCCACAGGTGGGCTGCACAGTGTCTAGCATACACGCAGTGCTGATTGCAGGATCCCTTCTGCATATGTGTCTGTCTGTCTGCAAAGGCTGTCCTGGGATAGGAGAGGAGACTTCCAGCAGCATTGCTCACTCTCATCATGCCTTCCCCCAAAGAGGAAGCACAGACCTAGGCTGCCTTCTCACTTTGTTGCTGTGAAAGGAGTAGAGTAACAGAGCCCCTGCAGCATGTGTTTGGGGAGCAGGGGACACTTTCTGCCCCAGGAGGCTCCATAGATTGCTGCTCCCAAGGCCACTCCTGCACTGGCCCTGGAATTCCCTCTGCGGCGCAGAGCAGGGAAAGAGGAGTGCGATGCTGACACAGGCGCCGTGAACCTTCTTGCATGCTGAAGGAAAGGAGCTGTGCAGTGGCTTCCAATCATCTATCATTAGCATTCATAAAACTCATTTCCTGTCAGGAATGGCCTCTGAGCACTGCAAAATCCAAATTTCACAGTAGATTGCCATGCAAGTTGGAATACATCCCCGAGGCAGTGCAGCACACGCTCCGTCCTGAGGCACGGCACGCAGACCCCAGGCAGCCCCTGCAAGCAGACACTCAACACTCTGTCTCCAATGACCTTCTTTATAGCCATAAATGCCTTTTATTAGTTTTCATATATATCTCTGTGTGTATATATTTATATATATGTAAATGTGTGTATATGAGAAGTAGAGAAGTACCCTAGGAAATGTAATTCCCTCTGAATGACAGCCATTATGAGAAAGAAACATGAAACTCCATTCCAGCTCCCTGCCATGAGTGTTTAAAAGCAGCTTTAAGGCTCTAACATCACTACAAAATGCTGAGAGTGAACTTTTTTATCTCTGCTGCCTCCACAAAAGGGGATGAGTGAAAGGTCTCCAATCCTGAGTAATCAAATGTGTTTGCTACACACAGTTTGCTTTGGATTGTGTGGAAAGACAACTAAAAGCCTTCCTTGTACATCTTTCCCACCTATTTTTAATAATAAGCATTTTTAAATGCCCACACATTCCATTTCTGACAGTATCCTGAGCAAACAATCTATTTCCTCACTGATCTCTATGTGTGCCTGAGTCAGGGCTTTGCAGTCAATTGCGGTGACCAGAGTGACAACTCCTCCTAGCACGAAGCATTTGGCTCCTTAAGAGTAAAGATGAAAGCCCTGAAAGTTGAAGGTTTCCACTTCTCATTTTTCTGTCAGATTCATAAAGCAAGAAGCAATTTCCCCAGATCAATCTTTTCTGCAAGGGCTCTTTGTTCAGGGAGCTTTGCAAGCACAGCTTGTGGAGAGAGCACTCTAGGGCCGAGTTTGGTCAAGACATCAACACCTGCAATAAAATTGATCAGCTGGGAAGATGGCTGCGTTGCAGAAGGTGTAAGAGCCAGGAGTGCTTTCTGCTTGCACAGGAACTGGTGGCACAACAAATGTTTCCTTACTGTAGCCCTGCACAGAACGAAGCAGAGGAAAACACACTGACACAAGGAAGGTGGTGTTAGAGGGAATAGATTCCACTTGGTATTAATTGACCTGGGACCAGGGTTTAGTGCCACTGCCTATTATTCTTCTGAACCAGCATTAAATCACACATTCAGAGACAAAAGCCTCCCTCTTAGGCAGCTCTTTAGCTAGGTATGATTTGTTTCAGCTCTATAGATTGTTCACCCACTTAAATTGAGTTATAGCGGAGCAGAGTTGATCTCATCAAACACACGGGGTCCTAATTCATTTTGGTGGTAAGCATCTACATTAAATCTTAGTGAAGTGCCCATCTTGGAGCATAAACGTGTCTGAAAGCTGAGGCTGAGTGTGCAGCTTATTTTTCATCCTTCTGGTAGTAACAGTTATGAACTGCTCAAGGTATGCTGCTCTCTGCCAGAGGCATGGTGCTTCCTTGTTGACTTCTTTTAAATAGCCCTGAGTTTTGTTTCTGAAGGATGCCTTCCTCAATCTGCTCCTCCAGTCACCAGAATAATATTAAGGGTCACATCTAGGTGCTTGTTTCTTTGACTGCACAACCTGTAGGCACAGTGAGAGCATGCAGATAGATTACTGCAGTCATCACTGCAAAGAGCATGCAGATAGACCACTGCAAAGAGCATGCAGATAGACCACTGCAAAGAGCATGCAGATAGATTACTGCAAAGAGCATGCAGATAGATTACTGCAATCATCCCTGCAAAGAGCATGCAGATAGACCACTGCAATCATCACTGCAAAGAGCATGCAGATAGATTACTGCAATCAAAGAGCATGCAGAAAGATCACTGCAAAGAGCATGCAGATAGATTACTGCAATCAAAGAGCATGCAGAAAGATCACTGCAAAGAGCATGCAGATAGATTACTGCAATCAAAGAGCATGCAGAAAGATCACTGCAAAGAGCATGCAGATAGATTACTGCAATCAAGATCATGCAGAAAGATCACTGCAAAGGTTACTGCAAAGCCTTACAAAGAGAGGCTGAGGGAGCTGGGGTTGTTTAGCCTGGAGAAGAGGAGGCTCAGGGGGGACCTTATCACACTCTCCATCTACCTGAAGGGAAGCTGTAGCAGGGTGGGAGTCAGGCTCTTCTCCCAGGCAACTTGTGACAGGATGACAGGGCATGGCCTGAGGCTGCCCTAGGGCAGGGTTAGGTTGGATGTTAGGAAGCACTTCCTCATGGAAAGGGAATGGACTGCCCAGGGAGGTGGTGGAGTTGCTGTCCCTGCAGGTGCTTCAGAAAAGATTTGATGTGGCACTTAGTGCCATGGTGTGGTTGATGTGGTGGTGTTGGGTCATAGGCTGGACTTGATGATCTCAGAGGTCTCTTCCAGCCTCAGTAGTCCTGTGACTCTGGGTCAATTCTGTGCAAAGAGAGGTGTGCTGTAGCAGCAGCAGCAGGTGCACTGCACGGACTACAAAGGGGAACTGCTCCCTTTGGCAAGCCTGCCATAAACACAACGGCCTAAGCACTGAGGGTTACAATGAGCTCATATTTATTTTCATTGTTGTTTGCCTCTCTGCTCAAACAACTCCTTGGATTATTTTGACCCCAAGTGTTCATTCCAAAGGGGAGCTTATCTGTAAACACCACCTGCGAGGCAGAGCACACCAGGAGCCGCCGCTGCTACTGTATTGCTCTCTTATCATCCATAATGTGCAAACTCGATGGCCCATGCAGGCAGCCTGTGGCTGCCAGGCCCTACAGATGGCAGGCACATGTGTGCACAACATTTGCATTTGGTGGGGAGAACAGTGAAATGAAGGCTTTTCCACCTCTGCCACTATCTTGGTGCAATTTGTCTCATGTTGGTTGCTGGGTTATCTCTGTGCCTGTGGTTTCCAGATGATGCTGGAATATCACCTGGAAATTCCTAACTAGTTGCACTTAGTATCAGCATTGATAAGCAGTTGGGCCACCCACTGGATTTTCCTGGAGCCAACATTTTCTTGGGGTTATCCAGCAGTTCATTAGCTTCCCTCCCTAGTGAAGAATTGGCTTTCATCTTGGTTTATCTGCTGTGGTGTTTGTAGTGAGAGTGATTCCTTATTAGCTGGGTTTGTGTGGGTAGATGGTAGGCCCAGAGGTTAGTCTGATCTTGTCCTCAAGCCCATGGTGCCCTACAGGTTTGCAGTCACCTCACCCTTGTCAAGGCATTTGCACAGACAGTGATGCCACTGAAGAGACCATGACACCTCTGAAGGTGGTGGCCACTGGTCATGGTGGGAGCAGGAGCAAAGCTGCATTTCCTGCCTCCCACCAATGTATGCTTTGCTCTCATTAGGCTGTGTTTCTACAGTGAGGCTTTCCAATGGATTATTGTCTCAACACTCCAGCAGCTCACAGAATCACAGAAACATTCAGGTTGGAAAAGACCCTCAGGATCACCAAGCCCAACCCAGAACCCAACTCTGCAAAGTTCACCCCCAAACCATAGCCCCAAGCACCACATCCAAACCACCTTTAAACACAGCCAGGGCTGGAGACTCCACCACCTCCCTGGGCAGCACATTCCCCTCCCTGACCACTCTTGCTGAGAAAATTGTTTTCCTTCTGTCCAGTCTAAACCTACCCAGTGGCAGCTTGAGGCCATTCCCTCTTGTTCTATCTCTAATCACCTGGGAGAAGAGACCAGCAGCAGCCTCTCCCCATCCTCCTTTCAGGTAGCTGTAGAGAGCCAGGAGGTCTCCCCTCAGCCTCCTCTTTTCCACACCAACCATCCCCAGCTCCTTCAGTTGCTCTTCATCAGATTTATTCCCCAGGCCCTTCCCAGCTTCCTTGCCCTGCTCTGCCCTGGCTCCAGCACCTCCACATCTCTCTTGTAGTGAGGTGCCCAAAACTGGACACAACACCCAAGGTGTGGCCTCACCAGAGCTGAGTAGAAGGGGACAATCCCCTCCCTGCTCCTGCTGGACACAGCATTGCTGATCTCCTTGGGCTTGTCCAAGGATGGTTATAGCTCTGGATCACACCAGTCACATAGACTTCAACAGACAATGTCCACAGGTTTCATTACATGGAAATAGAAGGATAGTGATCACCCCAAAGGCTTACTACCCAGCCCACTCTCCCTGACAGCATCCACAGGCAGAAAGCAAGAACAGAACAGACACAATGATTTCCCCACTGAGGCTCTCCCAGCTCCTAACCACCTTCAGCTCAGACGTGGTTTCCATGATTTAATAACCCTCAGTGGATTTCTATTCCATGAACTTGTCCAATTTCCCCTTCAAGCACAGTAAACCTTTAGCATCCACAATATCATCATTCATGATTTAATAGACCTTGTCAGCTTTGTCTCCCCTGGTAGAGTCCTGGCTGCTATGATGGTTTCCCACGTGGGAGCTGAGCAGGGTTGCCACTGTAATTCCTCAGATCATTTCCAGTCACAAGGAGGAGAAATGCCCCAGGTGATCAGAATAGCAGATCATCTAGCAGTTTTCCCATGTGAATTAGTCAGTGCTGGGAGAAGGGAGAGATATGATTATCTTACAGGGATAGAGGATCCCAGGCTCACAGGATGTCAGGGGTTGGAAGGGACCCAAAGAGATCATCAAGTCCAACCCCCCTGCCAGAGCAGCACCATGCAATCTAGCTCAGGTCACACAGCAACACATCCAGACAGGCCTTGAAAGTCTCCACAGAAGGAGACTCCACAACCCCTCTGGGCAGCCTGTTCCAGTGCTCTGTGACCCTCACAGTAAAGAAGTTCCTCCTTGTGTTGAGGTGGAACCTCCTGTGCTGCAGCTTGCATCCATTGCTCCTTGTCCTGTCACAGGGAGTAAGTGAGCAGAGCCTGTCCCCTCCCTCCTGACCCCCAGCCCTCAGATATTGATAAACATTGATTAAATTCCCTCTCAGTCTTCTCCTCTCCAGACTAAAAAGCCCCAGGTCCCTCAGCCTCTCATCACAGGGCAGTGCTCCAGTCCCCTAATCATCCTTGTAGCCCTTCCCTAGACCTTCTCCAACAGATCCCTGTCCCTCTTGAACTGGGGAGCCCAGAACTGAACTCAGTACTCCAGATGAGGTCTCACCAGGGCAGAGTAGAAGGGGAGGAGAACCTCCCTGGATCCGCTGGACCCACTCTTCTTAACACACCCCAGGATCCCATTGGCTTTCTTGGCCACCAGGGCACATTGCTGCCCCTTGGATAACTTGTGTCCCATGGATAAGTGTGTCTAATATTGCCAAACAGGATCCCAAGCTGTTTTATTTATCAAGCTTTGCAGATCCTTCCTGATGCAATGATGAAGCTGTGGGTACTGGGCTTCAGATTGCCCTTACCTGAAAGCCTCAGCCACGAGAGGGGTGCTGCACTTTGGGCTTATACAGTGTTAACTGATGGAGAAAGAATCGGTTTGGGGGGTTTATTTTTACAGTGTAACTGTTTTAAGTGCTTTCTGGTTAATGAACCCAAGAGAGGGATCATTCTGAGAAAACAGTGTCTACTTTTAACTGGCCAGAGGCTTCAAGGAGTGCTACCAGTGTGACTGCACTCAGGAGCAAAGGGATTAAACAAAGCAGATAATGGCTCTGCCCCCTTGACCACATGCTGCTCTGTAGATAGAGAGGGAATCTAACTGCCCAAGCACTCATTTGTACTTCACATGACCACTATCTACACAGCTACAGGGTATTTGATTGCCTTAATGAGGACTTTGGCTATCATAATTATACTCCCAGGTTTTAAAGCTGGGCTGAGAGTTTGTTTTAATTGCTGGCAATATAGTAGCTAAACAAATGCCTGGCCTTAAAGCAGTGTGTATTAGTCTGACACATGTGCTATAGAAGTGGCTAATGTGTTTATTCTCCTTTTAAAAGAATAAAAGCCATCTTAAATCAGCACAAAGCCAGGAAGAAACCACAGGTGGTGAAACCAGGGGCACCAGGAGTGACAGCTCAAATCAATAGAAGGGAATCCACATGAACTGATGCAAACAAGGCTTGGTTTATCTTCTGTGCTAGGCAGCAATAAGCCACATCTTTGGAAACAAGGTAGGGGCACTAATCCAAACCCAATCAAATGTGAGGGCTCTAAGGGCTCTAATGAGGTACCCAGGTTTGGTCTAAAGCAAGCAGTCAGGTGGGTCTCAGGATGGTGCAAAAAGTGATTGCTTGCACTTGCTCCTTGGCCATGCCTACAAAAGAACACAACCAGGAGGGTGTGACTGAGCCAGAACCTGCACTCTGGCTCATTGTGTGCACAGGGCTTTAGGGTAAGAAAAGTGAAGTGAACACTTTGTGATCAGGTCCATTTCTACACTCAAAAAGAGTGAAATGTGGCTGCGCTGAAGTGCCTGACCACAGTCAATGCTTTCACCCTTAGGCCATCTATTTATTCCTACCTGCAAGTGACATTTTTTTCCACACAGTGAATTTAAACACAGCAAATAAAATGAAGTCAGGAGGAAGGAAATGTGCATACCTTTGTCAGCAGCTTTGCACTGTCATAGTAAGTGCAATGCCATAGCTCCAGCATCCACCAGAGCAGGATCAGGTTAGCTGCTGCCTGTATGCTCACTCATTTTTATGGGAGAAAGTCAGGAGCTTTTCCTGATGTTATGTTCTCTTCTTCATCTCACTCACTGCCTGCTGCCAGGCTTCACAAACTGGACCTTTTTTCTTTACATGCCATGCATGGATGTACATTCTGATTCTACCATTAAACTTAATGGGGGGAAAAAAAGGAGATGTGACCCAGCCATGTCAGCACATTTTTATGAGCAAAACCCCAGAGTCTCTTACTGAACCTCCTGGTAGCTTATGGGTTTATATGCAGCTTTGCTAAGGGCTCTGAAGTCAGTGAGTGCATTTTCAAACAGCATTTGTCAGAATTCTCTATCATCACATTTTCCCCAGCTCTGTTGATTTGTAGATAATCTTCTCATTTCCTCCCCCTGGCCTGTAAAAATGATCCTCGCTGCTCTCCTGCTCAGAGAGCAAAAACCGGCCAAGTCGAGCTCAGATGCTGCTTGACTGACTCTATCCTGAGAGTGTCCCACATGCCAAAACCCCACTCAGTAATTATTTCTGTCTCCTAAATCTTCTTTCCCTCATTTTTCCACTCCCTTGAAGCCTCTTCTTGACCTGGACATGTGCCCTAATCTAACAATCTCCTTGTACACTGCAGCCGCCCTCGACTTTGTATACATTCTGCTGTGTAGCACACAGAGACTTTGCACAGAGCATGCTGAGCAGGAGCCTTCTGCCTTGCCATGCTACAACACAAACACTGATTACAGCACAAGCCCCTAATTAAGTCCTACAGTGTTCAAATGCTCTCGGTCATCATCTGGAGTGCCTCGCCTTGTGCTTTCTAGGGGTGGGAAAAGACCAAAGGTTAAGGACTGTTTGCAAAGGCCTGCAGTGATAGGACAAGGAGCAATGGCTTCAAACTAGAGCAGAGCAGATTTAGATTGGATGTTAGGAGCAAGTTCTGCACCATGAGGCTGGTGGAACACTGGAACAGGTTGCCAGGGAGCTGGTTGAGGTCCCATCCCTGGAGATGCTCAAGCTGAGGCTGGACAGGGCTCTGGGCAACCTGACCTAGTCTGTCCTCACAGGAGAGGTGCTCCAGCCCTCTGCTCATCCTCCTGGCCCTTCTCTGGACACCTTCCAGCACCTCCACATCCCTCTTGCCATAGGGGCTCCAGAACCGGAGGCAGTACTCCAGGTGGGGTCTCCCAGAGCTGAGCAGAGGGGGAGGATCACCTCCCTTGCCCTGCTGGCCACACTTCTCCTGCTGCAGCCCAGGATCTGATTGGCTTTCTGGGCTGCAAGTGCACACTGAGAGCATTTGGGGGGTCCTTGCTGCAAACTAGTTGGGGGGATAATTCCTCCCCACCACGGAAGAGTAAGGTCTGTGGAAGCTTTCCCAGGCATCAGCCTCAAACTGCCACCCTGGCTTTGCTGTGGGCTCTTCTTTGCCTGATGACTCTGGTTATCACTTTGCAGCCTGCCTCACAAAAAGGGCCTACAACCTCTTAATGAACACTTTTGTCCCCCCCCCTTCTAGGCTTCCTGTCTCCTCTGTCACTGAATGACTAATTACCAATTTCCAGCCATGAATAATTTACATTACATCCTACTTCTTAACCCCCAGGGTCTTTCCCTGGATTTATGTGCTTTACATTTCTGCAGACATCATCTCCAGGTTCCTCCAGTGCAGGCATGGCTGGACACACCTGCCTGAAGTAAACAGCAACCTTCTAAACAAGGAGTTTAACATCTTTGACATCAGCCAGAGAGATGCAGAGACTTCTCTCTGAGTGCTCTGCTGAGTTTAATGTGTCACATTGAATTCTTTTTCTTTCCATTCTTGTTATTCTTTTTGTTTTAAAGTGGAAAACATTTCAAAATGCTGAGTCTCCCTTACAGCTAAGTCACTGCCCCTCCCCACACAGCAGTTCTTGACAAGTCCTCTGCTCTTCCCCACAAAATCTCTCTGCAGAGCTTGGACTCTGATTATTGTAACAGATATACAGAATTGAACACAGGATTAGCTGAGTTGGAGAAGGCCTTTGAGATCATCCAACCTATCACCCAACATCAGCTGATCACTTAAACCATGGCACCAAGTGCCTCAGCCAGGCTCTTTTTGAACACCTCCAGGGATGGTGACTCCACCACCTCCCTGGGCAGCACATCCCAATGGCCAATCTCTCTTGCTGGGAAGAAATTTCTCCTCACCTGCAGCCTAAACCTCCCCTGGCACAGCTTGAGACTGTGTCCTCTTGTTCTGCTGCTGGGTGCCTGGGAGAAGAGACCAACTTCTGCCTGGCTACAACCTCCCTTCAGGTAGTTGTAGAGGGCAATGAGGTCACCCCTGAGCCTCCTCTTCTCCAGGCTAAGCAACCCCAGCTCCCTCAGCCTCTCCTCACAGGGCTGTGCTCCAGACCCCTCCCCAGCTTTGTTGCCCTTCTCTGGACACCTTCCAGCACCTCAACATCTTTCCTAACCTGAGGGGCCCAGAACTGGACACAGGACTCAAGGCCTGAGCAGTGCTGAGCACAGGGCAGAATGACCTCCCTGCTCCTGGCTGCTATGAACCAACCTGGTTATCTCCTGATGCTTTTTTAACTCACAACCTTCCAAGTGATCTGGCCTGACTGTGAGTGCCCAAGGGGATGTTTTCCCCAACATATTATTCTTCTTCTCCTCAGTTTGCCACTTCAATTGCCAGGACTAAAGCCCTGGCCAGTCTCTTGATTAGTTAGAATTAGAGCCTGTGGCTCTGTGCTGTTGATCTCTCCTGCCTGCCTGCCCTACATTCCATTGTACACCTGCCACCAGGCATTTGCTTTAAGTCTAGAATGAATTCTGGTACTTGATGTACTGCCAGTCTCAGTTTTTAATTGGGGGAGCTGACTGGGTAAGGCAGTTTGTCTCTGCATCAACTTGTGGGCCTGCCACAAGCACCACCTCACACGTGCTCCTGAGTCAACAAAGCTCATCCTGATGGAGGGCATGTCAGGGGCTGCAGCCTCTGCCCAGCACAGCTCTTTCCTCACCTCTGCAACAGCGCAGCACTGGCTTCAGACACAGCTGCTCAGGGTGCTGCTCCTCCTCTTGGCTGGCACACTGCACACAGGAGAGTCTGAATGCCCCAAAGCAGCACAACACTCACTCAGAGAGGCTGTGGAATAACAACAATAATTAGAGAAAATACCATGGAACAAACAAAGTTCTTCCCAGCAAGAGAGACTGGCCTTTGGGGTGTGCTGCCCAGGGAGGTGGTGGAGTCCCCATCACTGGAGGTGTTTAGGAAGAGCCTGGCTGAGGCACTTGGTGCCATGGTTTAGTTGATCAGATGGTGTTGGGTGATAGGTTGGACTTGATGATCTCTGAGCTCTTTTCCAACCTGGTTACTTCTGTATTCTGTGTTCTACTCTGTAAACACCTCCTGTAGAAGTCACATTTAAAAATGGCCAGAGCAGTTGAAAGGCAAAAGAAGCCTCTGTGGACAACTGTCCTGACCTGCTCTGCACAGCTGTGCTTGGCCAGAAGGGATTTGTACCCCATTTTGGATTGTTTCCTTTTAAATACATGATATAAACAAACAAACATTACCCAGCCAGAGCCTTTGAAGGAACTGTGCCTCAGCGGCAGGAGGTTTGGGGTTATGAAGTAGGGAGCCACAGCTTCAGATGAAGTGGTGGATTTGGAATGGGCTGCCCAGGGAGGTGGTGGAGTCACCATCACTGAAGGTGTTTAAGAATGGAATGGAATGGAATGGAATGGAATGGAATGGAATGGAATGGAATGGAATAGAATAGAATAGAATAGAATAGAATAGAATAGAATAGAATAGAATAGAATAGAATAGAATAGAATAGAATAGAATAGAATAGAATAGAAAGAATAGAATAGACCAGGTTGTAAGAGACCTTCAAGATCATCGTGTCCAACCTATCATCCAACACCACCTAATCCACTAACCCATGGCACCAAGCACCCCATCAAGTCTCCTCCTGAACACCTCCAGGGATGGTGACTCCACCACCTCCCCAAGCAGCCCATTCCAATAAGAAGAGCCTGGCTGAGGCCCTTGGTGCCATGGTTTAATTGATCAGATGGTGTTGGGTGATAGGTTGGACTCGATGATCTCAAAGGTCTTTTCCAACCTGGTTGACTCTGTATTCTATTGGTTTTTTTGTTTGGTTGTTTCTTTTGGTTTGGTTTTTTTTTACTTCTGGAAGTGAAACTGATATGTCCTCAGGGCAGTTGGTCAGAAATCTGACATCCCCCCAGATCAGTAACACCAGAACACTTTGTTCTGAAGAGCTTGGTCAGAGCCATAACTAGAGCTGGACTGAAAATGCTCACAGTATGCCTCAGGCCTGCCCAGGACAGCATCTGACACAGCTGGCTTCTGAATCAGGGTCTTTTGGAATGTAGCTCTGCCAGAGCTGATCACAGGCTCACAGGATGTCAGGGGTTGGAAGGGACCTCTGGAGATCTTCAAGTCCAGCCCCCTGCCAGAGCAGGAGCATAGAATCCAGCACAGGTCACACAGAACACATCCAGATGGGGCTTGAAATTCTCCAGAGAAGGAGACTCCACAGCCTCTCTGGGCAGCCTGCTCCAGGGCTCTTCAGGGTCCTTTCCAACCCAACCCATTCTGTGTTTCTATTAGGGACAGTCAGGAAAATGAATTCTTTGTGTCAGCAGTAAAGAATATGAAAACAAGATCCTTGTGCTCCATGGAGGTGGACTCATACTGGAAGCTACATCCCAGCACTGCAGGTGAAGCTGGGGCCTGCAGTTCAATCTTCAGTGCCTCCATCTGAAGTGTTCACTGTTGTCAAAAATCAAGAGACAAGGAAATAAATTCTTTTGAATTGTTTGCTGTTTGGGCAGGGCCTTTGTCTCCTCCACGTGTGTACAGTGCAAAGCTCATTCTGGGTGTGACACACAGGGCAGCATCCAGCTGGGTTGTGATTGTCTCCAGAGGAGGAGACTCCACAACCTCTCTGGGCAGCCTGCTCCAGGGCTCTGGCACCCTCACAGGGACAAAGTTTTGCCTTCTGTTCCTGTGGTACCTCCTCTGCTTCAGTTTGACCCCAGTGCCCCTTGTGCTGTCCTTGGACATCCCTGAGCAGAGCCTGGCTCTGTCCTCCCCACACTGCCCTGCACATCTTTATCACCAGCAGTGAGGGCACCCTTCAGGCTCCAACTTCCCAGCCCCAGCTCCCTCAGCCTGTGCTCACAGGGAAATATTCCACTGCCTGCAGCAGCTCTGTGGCTCTCTGCTGGACTCTCTTAAGCAGTTCCCTGAGGTCCTTCTTGAATTGAGAGGCCCAGAACTGGACACAATATTCCAGATGTGGCCTCACTCGGGCAGAGTAGAAGGGGAGCAGAGCCTCTCTTGACCCACTGACCACAACCCAGGACACCATTGGCCTTCTTGGCCACAAGGGCACACTGCTGGCTCATGGTCATCCTATCCACCAGGATCCCCAGGTCCCTCTCCTCTGTGCTGCTGTCCCTCAGATCAGTCCCTAATCCACAGCGGTCCATGGGGCTGTTCTTTCCCAGATGCCAGGCTCTACCCTTGCCCTTCTTGTAGTAAACAGATGGTTTAATGGTTGAAATTAGGAAAGGGAGGTAATGGCTGTCCACTTGTTAGATTTGCTCTCACCAACGATGTGGGTTTCAATCCTTGCCTATTTTGATGCTCAACCATTAGGTTACCTGCACTGATACTTTCTTTTGGATCTGTTTCACTTTCTATAAATAATTACTGATGTTGAACACCAAAGCTGGGGTCCCTCAGCCTCATTTCTGAGCCAGGAGTGGTATTGGTTCATTTGGGCTCTTTCACCCTTATCAGAATCTCCACCTTGAACTAAACAAGGTTGTCAATAACTCATTTTTCATCATAAATCAAAACTTGTCAAAACTCGGACTTCATCCTAGCAAGAAGAAAGTCTCAAAGCAGCTATAAAACACAGAAGGAATCATCACCCAAATTCCTATATCATATATGACCTGCACCTATGGCACAAAAAGTCTGAGCTGGATAAAAGCCCATTTGTATTTGCTGAATTCTGCTGTACTTATCATTGAATTCTTAGGGTTGGAAGGGACCTCAAGGATCAGCCAGTTCCAACCCCCTGCCATGGGCAGGGACACCTCACACTACAGCAGGTTGCTCACAGCCACATCCAGCCTGGCTGCAAACACCTCCAGGGGTGAGGCTTCCACCACCTCCCTGGGCAACCTGTGCCAGGCTCTCACCACCCTCATGGGCAACAACTTCTTCCTATTATCCAATCTCAATCAACCCACTTCTAGTTTTGCTCCATCCCCCCCAGTCCTATCACTCCCTGACATCCTCAAAAGTCCCTCCCCAGCTTTCTTGGAGCCCCCTGCATACACTGGGAGGCCACAGTTCTGTCTCCCTGGAGCCTTCTCTTCTCCAGCCTGCACAGCCCCAACTCCCTCAGTCTGTCCTCACAGCAGAGCAGCTCCAGCCCTCTGAGCATCCTCCTGGCCCTTCTCTGGACACCTTCCAGCACCTCCAGGTCCTTCCTGTAATGGATGCTCCAGAACTGGCCCCAGAGCTGCAGCTGTGGTCTCAGCAGAGTGGAGCAGAGGGGCAGAATCCCCTCCCTGGCCCTGCTTGCCACACTTCTCTTGCTGCAGCCCAGGCTCTGCTTGGCTCTCTGGGCTGCAAGTGCTGACTGCTGGCTCCTGCTGAGCTTCTCATCCACCAGCACCCCCAGGTCCTTTTCTTTAGGGCTGCTCTCAAGCCAGACCCTGCCCAGCCTGTATCAGTGCCTGGGATTGCCCTATCCCAGCAGCAGGAGCTTGCTCTTGGTCTTATTGAACCTCATGAGCTCATCATGGGCTCACCTCTTCAGCCTGTCAAGGTCCCTTCCCTCCAGGTCTGCTGCACCATACAGCTTGGTGTCATCAGGAAGCCTGCTGAGGGTGCACTCAATGCCACTGCCCATGCCACCAACAAAGTTCTTCCATTTGAGTTGCTGTTTCCCAGAGCATCACTTCACATCACTGCTGCTGCCTGTTCAGAGAGACTGGCAATGGCCAGGGGTCCTCCCTGCTCCCACAGCTCATGAGCACAGCAGGATCAATGGGCAGCATCACTTCCTATGAGCAAAGCTCTAGCGCAAGCTGTCTTTTAGACCTTTGCAGTGGGTCATGAGGTACTTCTGGCAAAATCTGCATGAGACAAATGCACATGTCAGGGTTTTCCAAAGGAGGTGAAGGGATTAGAGACAGCCCACAGGAAACTGGTGCCTGTAGCCCTGCAGCAGAGCACATTTCTGATGAGGAGCAGCAGGGCCTGCACTCTGCTGGTGTCTCTCCAGTCAAGTACCCAACTTCTCTGGGGCCTTTTAGCATTGTAGCCTTGGAGACAAGGGGAAAGAAATAAAGCAAACAACCCACTGCATCTGTGCCAAGTGGGAAAAGAGGACAAACAGCCTTCCAAGAGCACAGAAAGCAAAGATGAGAGAGGAAAAATAAACAGGGAGAGTGCTAGTCCTATTGCAGTCTGAAGTGGGGCTTATACAAAATAAATGGTGAGGAGGTTGCTTTCCAAGTGGATCAGGAGAGAGAGAGGGATTGCAAAAGCAAAAGCATTCATACATTAAATGTCTGGATTAGTGCTTCCAGTTGCGCTGGAAACTCCAACCTTCCCAAGGCATCTCACAGCAGAATGTACAAATGCCTCAGAAAGAGGAAAGGTGTCTTGCATCAGGCAGCACCCAATATGTTTATGCAGTCCTGATGGGAAGGGACATGTTTATCCAAGCTGCCAGCCAGAATTCTGTGTGCTAGAGGCTGTGAAGGAAGGGGAGGAATTTGCTGTTTGTAA
Organism: Melanerpes formicivorus; assembly: GCF_026170545.1. Lineage (NCBI taxonomy): Eukaryota > Metazoa > Chordata > Aves > Piciformes > Picidae > Melanerpes > Melanerpes formicivorus. Next base: position 58,453 of record NW_027143102.1, read on the forward strand.
GAGTGCAATGTTATATAGGCTTAAAAACACCACCTAAGGAAAAATGGATTCTAACTCATTTCAAGGTGGGACTTGACAAAGTGGAGAAGGAGTAGGGGAGAAGAATCACAAAGTTTCAGGGGCTTGAAGTGACCTCAAAAGATCATCTAGTCCAACCCCCCCTGCCAGAGCAGGATCACCTACACCAAGAAAAGCATGGTGGGGGGAGGAAAACCCTTAGAGTCAGGCTCTTGCTTCACAGAAACTCACCAGTGATTCAGTGTGATGTAGCAAGGAAGCCCTGCAGTGAGGGGTGCTCCTCTGGAGGCCACACCACAGTCCCAGCCTCCCCTCTCAATCCAGCACTAAGGCTACCTCCCTCCTGGGCTGCATGTGGTCACTCTGTGCCATGGGGATCAGCAAGCTGACCTAGCTGACCTCTGAATAGATTTCCCTGTGGGTTAGAATTCACCCAGGTGAATTCCCTGGCTCAGTGAGCAGCAAGTTTGTTTTGGAGAACAGGATCTGGTTGTTCCTCTAAGAGCGTCTTATCATTGGGCATCTTATCATTAACTCCAAGGCATCTTATCATTAACTCCAAGGCATCTTATCATTAACTCCCAGGCACCTTATCATTAACTCCATAAACACATCTAACTGAAAACTCCATCAGCTTGTGCATTTGCAGCTTGCAGAGCAACACTGCTAGGTTCTGCAGTGACTTAGAAAAGCACTTTTCTACCCAGAGCCTGCTCACTACCAGCCCTGGAGCAGTGCCTCCTTGCTAGCCTGAGCTGCACTTCACTGTTGAGGTGTAACTCAAGTGTGAGGGGCTCACTGCATCTGCCTCAAGGAATTATAGCTGCACTTAAAGCCAGGGGTTCTGCAGGCACTGGGGGTTTAGTGTTGCAATACATCTGGAGTTTCTCCCTGGTGCTTTGTTTCAGCACATCCACTCACTGGCTTTTCTTCACCAGGTATTTGATAACCATGGTTTAGTGGTCATGGGGCCTTGGGTGACACGTTGGAGGTGATGATCTTTGAGGTCTTTTCCAACCTTCTTGATTCTATGATTCTTACTTGCAAAGCAAGAGCTTTTGCTGGCTTAAGTGTAAATTTGCATACTCCACATACACACTGAGAGGGGCAGGGAGATGAGAGAGAGCAAAGAGAAAATGAGGGGGGCAGACTCGAAGAGGGGGGAATAAAACCAACCAACAAAACAACAGGAAAGTTAAAGCTTTCCCTCTCTGAGTCCCTGCTGCTCTTTGATTTGCATTGGTGATGTTTTCAAGAGAGCTGGAGGTCATAGCTCCCAAATAGTGCTTGCAGCACCTCTCCTAGCAGGACAGGCTGAGGGAGTTGGGGAGTTGGGGCTGTTCATCTGGAGAAGAGAAGGCTCTGAGGAGACCTTCTTGTGGCCTTCCAATCTGCAGAGGGCTCCAAGAAAGCTGGGGAGGGACTTTTGAGGGTGTCAGGGAGGGATAGGACTGGGGGGGATGGAGCAAAACTAGAAATGGGGAGATTGAGATTGGATGTGAGGAAGAAGTTGTTGCCCATGAGGGTGGTGAGAGCCTGGCACAGGCTGCCCAGGGAGGTGGTGGAAGCCTCCTGCCTGGAGGTGTTTGCAGCCAGGCTGGAGGTGGCTGTGAGCAACCTGCTGTGGTGTGAGGTGTCCCTGCCCATGGCAGGGGGGTTGGAACTGGCTGATCCTTGAGGTCCCTTCCAACCCTGACAATTCTGTGATTCTGTGATTTGGTGGACATGGTGGCCCAGCCCCACAGATCCTGTCTCCTGCTGTCTCAGCCTTGCCACTGCCAGTGGCAGCACAGAGGCAGGGTCTGGCAGAGTGAAGGCCTCTTGAGTCTGGGTTTTGGGGTTGTTTGTCTTTACAACAAGGGAGTGAGTGTGGAAATTCCCTTGGGTACTGTTTCAACATAAAGGCAAAAGGAAGTTTTTATCAAGACTAGTTCTGTCACTTTATTGTCAGGCCACACCAGGAGGCAGGGGGGGATACTTTTCTCTTTCCCTTTAGGGTGGTCCTAACCTGTTTGCCCAAGTCCCAAGGGCTGGATCCTCCCCAGCCCCATGGGAAAGTGCAAGTCATGCAGGCAAAAGTGTTTTGGTTGACCCTACATTGCTGGAGCCTATGGGTAGCATAAGAAACCAAATGGCTTATCCAGCAGACATCAATAATGTGAAGGAGAAAAGATTTTGGTGCAAGCTGTCTCTAAGGGTTGAAGCTGTGCTGCTGCTCCACACACCAGCTGATGCTCTCGTGTGGGAGCTGAATTATTGTTGTGGGCTTTTTTTCTTAGTCAAACAAAACCTTGCTGTGCTACTGATTGACAGCTGCCTAAACATGAGCCAGCAGTGTGCCCAGGCAGCCAAGAGGGCCAATGGCATCCTGGCCTGCATTGGGAATAGTGTGGCCAGCAGGAGCAGGGAGGTCATTCTGCCCCTGTACTCTGCACTGGTTAGGCCACACCTTGAGTCCTGTGTCCAGTTCTGGGCCCCTCAGTTTAAGAAGGACATTGAGAGACTTGAGTGTGTCCAGAGAAGAGCAACAAGGCTGGGGAGAGGCCTTGAGCACAGCCCTGTGAGGAGAGGCTGAGGGAGCTGGGGTTGCTTAGCCTGGAGAGGAGGAGACTCAGGGGTGACCTCATTGCCCTCTACAACTACCTGAAGGGAGGTTGTAGCCAGGTGGGGGTTGGTCTCTTCTCCCAGGCAACCAGCACCAGAACAAGGGGACACAGTCTCAAGCTGTGCCAGGGGAAGTTTAGGCTTGAGGTGAGGAGAAAGTTCTTCACTGAGAGAGTCATTGGTCATTGGAATGTGCTGCCCAGGGAGGTGGTGGAGTCCCCATCCCTGGAGGTGTTCAAGAGGGGATTGGATGTGGCACTTGGTGCCATGGTCTAGTCATGAGGTCTGTGGTGACAGGTTGGACTCGATGATCCTCGGGGTCTCTTCCAACCTTGGTGATTCTGTGACACTGTGCTACTCTTAAACCAGCAGATCCTCCAACTGGGAAAGCCCAGGCAACTCAGCTTTCATCCTTGTGACCTAACCACTTGGCTTCCCTGCCCAAGCAGCTGCTTTGTTTGATGGCACAACTCAGTAAAAACAGAAATTGCAGTAATATCCTTCAAAACACTCAACACAGTGGGGTTTGCAGCCTCACAGGGGGAGACCTTGGGAGCCTTTTACTCTCTAGCCTCCAGTGAAGTGCTTTGCATCTGCACAGATTTAGAGTCAAGTCTATGAAGGGATTTTTCTCTATCCATGATTCAAGCACAGCTTTAAAGAACTCTTAGCACCTACTACATGCTTTGTGTGAATGGTTCAGCTGTTGCCAGCATGGTTTCCTCTGTGTCTGTATTAGCTCCTATTTACCATCTGCTCCTTGAATGGAACCTCTGTAATAGATTAAGTTTAGCATTAACTTAATGAAGAAAAATGAACCTGTAGCAAACTGTTGTCTCAGCTCTGTCTCTGGTGACATTTACAGCAGGTGGGAAGTGGCAAGGGATTGTGTGATGGTGCCACAGCAGCCAAAGGAGGTCATGGTTAGGCCTTCTGGAAGGTCACTCTGAACCTCTCAGGATTACCTGGTGCACTGCTTGGGCATGGTCCTGCTTTCAAGGCAAGGAAAAAAATCCTCCAGTAGAGGCTGAGGCCTCATCCCTGGAGGTGTTTGCAGCCAGGCTGGATGTGGCTGTGAGCAACCTGCTGTAGTGTGAGGTGTCCCTGCCCATGGCAGGGGGTTGGAGCTGGCTGAGCCTTGAGGTCCCTTCCAGCCCTGACAGTTCTGTGATTCTATGATTTATTCTCACACCTTACAACATGCACAAGGGACCAGGACTGTAATGCTCATGTGAGACAAGGAGCCTTAGCTGTCAGATGAGAGAGGCTCTGCCTGAGCAGTGGCAGCTCAGGTATCTGTGCACCACAGCCTCTGCTTGTGGCCTATTAAATGATATCTCTGTGTGCAGGGATCCCTGCTGTGGCACAGAGCTGGAGCAGGGCTCTCCTGAAGCATGCCTGTTTGCTCTCCAATCAGGATTTATATTGCTAGCCCCTCCTTGGCTAAGCCCTGGACACTCATCAGTCAGGCTGACAGATGATTCCATGGTGCTGGAAAAGCTGATCTGACTGCTGTGTCACAAAACTAAGCCTGTTTCAAACAATTAAACTGGGGTAAATGTCAGGGGTCTTAATGGGCTTCAAAAGGTTTAGCATCTTACATTCTCCTTGCTGTGGTATATGTTACAAGGATTAGCTCATGTAATTTCTGTCCAAAATCTTCATTTAAATCAAAAGAGAGAGAATCTGGGGAGAACTTCAACATCCAGAGTCAAAGTTGAACTGCTTTAAAAAGGCCCTGCAGTGGCAGCCTATGATGAAAGATCCAAACCCAGTGCTGGGTCAAACTCGGGGGTTCTCAGCCCAGGGAAGACATGGACCTGCTGGAGCAGGCCCAGAGGAGGCTACAAAAATGATCCAAGGGCTGGAACACTTCTGCTGTGAAGGCAGACTGAGGGAGATGGGGTTGTCCAGCCTGGAGAAGAGAAGGCTCAAGGGAGACCTTATTGAGGACTTCCAGTACTTAAGGAGGCCTGGAAGAGAAATGGGCATGGATATTTCAGCAGGGCCTCTTGCAACAGGACAAGAGGTGGTGGTTTAAAGCCAAGAGAGGAGAGATTTAGGCTAGATATAAGGAAGGTTTTTGGCCTGAGAGTGGTGAAATGCTGTCCCAGGTTGCTCAGAGAGGTGATAGATGCCCCATCCATAGAAAGATCCAGCTCAGGTTGCATGGGGCTCTGGGCAACCTGCTCTGGTTGAAGAGGTCCCTGCTGACTGCAGGGGAATTGAAGTAGATTAAAATCCCAGAGTTTTGGTGAATGTTGAGGAAAGCTTCTGTTAGTTTTACACTGTTAGCCCTCACTGGAATACTAAAATGCAGAACTGCCATGAGAAATGTCAAATAACTAAGAATCACAGAAACATTCAGGTTGGGAGAGACCCTCAGGATCACCAAGTCCAGAGCCCTACTCCCACAAGGCTCACCCCTAAACCATAGCCCCAAGCAAGCACCACATCCAAACCACCTTTAAACACATTCAGGTTGGTGACTCCACCACCTCCCTGGGCAGCACATTCACAGAATCAACCAGGTTGGAAAAGACCTCAGAGATCATCGAGTCCAACCTATTGCCTAATGCCCAACAGCTCCTGACAACTAAACCATGGCTCCAAGTGCTACATCCAAGCCCTTTTTGAACACCTCCAGGCTTGGTGACTCCACCACCTCCCTGGGCAGCACATTCCAATCTCTGACCACTCTTGCTGGGAAAAAACTGTTTCCTACTGTCCAGTCCAAACCTACCCAGTGGCAGCTTGAGGCCATTCCTTCCTGTCCTATCACTAATTACCTCTGAGAAGAGACCAGCAGCAGCCTCTCTACACTTCCAAAGGATTCTAGCTGAGCAGGAGGGTCCTGAGTGCACACACAGGAGAGTGCCTTGAATCCTAGCCTGTCACATTGAGGAAGCAAAGTCTGCTTCATGCACTGTTTGGCAATGTCTTCCATGCCTCACAGAGAACACAAACAAGAAGGAAGTAAAAATATACAACTGAATCCTCCCAGAAAATGTGGCAAGGGAAGAAGATGACAAAGAACTTCCTGTGTTTGGAATAGTCAAGACAAAGACACAATCTCAACAAACAAACTCCTGTGGTGATAATGTGAGTTAAGTTCACAGCCTAGGTCATGAGCTCCATTTCAAGGGGAATTACTGGAAGCAATTGCTCACAGCCCCAGTGAAGTCTGTTGCATGGGAGAGTAGGGCAGTCTCCAGCTGACTGCAGGGCTAGCACACACCACTGCTCTGCCTGCTTATTGTGGTGCTTCAGAGGAAAACAAGCTCAATGTAGGAGCTCTGACTCTTCCACAGAGGCAAAGGAAATCTTTGTTATTTTAGGTGCTGCCCATGCACCTTGAAGGCTGACACCTTCAGCTCCCTGGCTAAGCTATGACACAAGAACAACAACTGGAGAGGATGGCTATTGTGAAATCATAGAATCAGAGGCTTGGCAGGGCTGGAAGGGACCTCAAGGCTCAGCCAGTTCCAAGCCCCCTGCCATGGGCAGGGACACCTCACACCACAGCAGGTTGCTCACAGCCACATCCAGCCTGGCTGCAAACACCTCCAGGCAGGAGGCTTCCACCACCTCCCTGGGAATTAAAAGGAACTTGAAACATGAAACTGTTTAAACCTTCATATTTTAATATGCAAAATGAAATCTTTGGATTTCTTACTGTCTTGCCTGGGTTTTATCTTGGGGTTTTTTTAAGGTTTTCTTTTGGTCACTGTGTCCTTTCCCTGGATGTTGCATGGTGTGGAATGGTACCACAAGCACTGTGAGCCCTCACTCCTGAGCAGAGGCTATGGGAACAGTGAACTGCCTAAACAGTTGCTCCAGAAACACTTTTTCATGGTTAAGTTCCTAATTCTAGGCTTGCTAGCCAAGAAGATGGATGCTTCTTGAATAGAGTGGAAATGTCTAATTTTAACCACTGAAAGAGATGGAACTAAGCAGCAAAGACAGCAGAGATGGTCCAATAAAGATTGCCTAATGAGCATTAGATTGCCTCCTCTGGTTTGCAGAGCACAAACAAATAGCTCCTAACAGGAAATGCCCAGACCCAAGCTTTTCACCACCAATCTCCAGTGCAGAAAATGTCCTCTTTGATTTACTAGCAGTGATGCTGCTAAGGCAATCCTTGCATGAATATCAAGAAACCACGCAGCCTAGTTTTTCACTGTCTTGAAAGCAAGTGAAGACAGCCCTGAGAGTACTTCCAGATGTTAGCTGGACCTGCCACATTGCACAAACCCAGGCTTTTCTTTGCAAGACCATTTATAGAGCTCTGGAAAGAGCAGAGGGGATCATGTTATGAAAAGGTAAGGAGGAGCAGTTTACTTTTACAACAAGTTAAAGACATGACTTCAGGCTTTTGTCCTTCCCCCCTCCCATCATTATTAACATCTGTAGCCCAAGGTGGGAGAAAAACAACCTTCCAATTACCTATCACTAATTCAGTTCATTAATGGATTGACACCAAAGAACTTCAGAGTATCACTAAGGTTGAAAGAGATCTCGAGGATCATCGAGTCCAACCTGCCACTTGTCCTGTGCTTGACTGCAGCAAGTTGTAAAGCATCTAAACCTCCAGCTGGGTCTCAGCTTATTGTCAAGTTCACATCACTCATTGGTATTTGGTCTGCCCCACTCAGTGCAGCACACTTGGTGGTCATTTAAGCATTGATTTCCAAATGAAACCCAGGATTAGAGAGTGGCTTCTCAGAGGCAGTGCAGAGAAGGGATATCCCTGTGCAGCTGTGCAGCTAGGGCACCACAGCCAGTCTGGAGCAAAGCAGGAGGCAGTGTGCTGTGCTATGCTGTGCTGTGCTGCTTCACCTGGCATTTACAGTCTGAAGATGAACTGAATATATAGCTAACAAGGAGGAGGAGAGGATGATTAGGAACACTTACACATTAAAATAGCAGCACTGGCATTTAGGATGAAGCTGAACTATTTCCTTTGCACTAAAGTTGGATGCAGTTGGATGGGAACTGGAAAGAATGATCAGCATATTTAACAATTAACATGGTCTGCATTTGCCATTAACAGGCTGTGAAAGAGCCAGCTCTGTTTGGTAGCCTTGAGCTTGCCCAGTTCTGATTAACTAATATCTGTCCTGCAAATATTAACTCACTCCTGGCATGCACTGTCCTTAAATTGCAACCGTGGGGAGATGAGATGAGCGTGGAACAGATTTGGCAGAGCAAGTTCTCCTGAGGACTGTAGCTGTGCAGTCAACAGCAGTGAGCTTGGCCCAAGCTACAAGGCAGGGAAAATGAGGCAGAATCACAGCATGACTGAGGCTGGAAAAGACCTCTGAGCTAGAATAGAAGAATGGGATGGGATGGGATGGGATGGGATGGGATGGGATGGGATGGGATGGGATGGGATGGGATGGGATGGGATGGGATGGGATGGGATGGAATAGAATAGAATAGAATAGAATAGAATAGAATAGAATAGAATAGACCAGGTTGGAAGAGACCTTCAAGATCATTGAGTCCAACCTATCACCAACACCACCTAATCAACTAAACCATGCAACCAAGCACCCTATCAAGTCTCCTCCTAAACACCTCCAATGATACAACTCTACCACCTCCCTGGGCAGCACATCCCCAGGGCCAATCTCCCTTGCTGGGAAGAATGTCTTCCTCACCTCCAGCCTAAACCTCCCCTGGTGCAGCTGGAGACTGTGTCCTCTTGTTCTGGTGCTGCTTGCCTGGGAGAAGAGACCAACCCCCACCTGGCTACAACCTCCCTTCAGGTAGTCGTAGAGAGCAAGAAGGTCTCCCCTGAGCCTTCTCTTCTCCAGGCTAAGCAACCCCAGCTCCCTCAGCCTCTCCTCACAGGGCTGTGCTCCAGACCCCTCCCCAGCTTTGTTGCCCTTCTCTGGACACTTTGCAGCATCTCAACATCTTTCCTAAACTGAGGAGCCCAGAACTGGACACAGGACTCAAGGTCTGGCTTAACCAGTGCTGAGCACAGGACAGAATGACCTCCCTGCTCCTGCTGGCCACACTGCTCCTGATGCAGGCCATCATCAAGTCCAGCCTATGACCTAACACCACGACAACAAGCCCTTGTCTGCTTGGTTGCACAGCACCAGAGTCCTGTGGTGTGACAAAGAAATACTGTGGCAACTGGCAAGCCCCCAGGAGTGTTTCAAGGATCACTCCATGGAATGCTCCTGGGTATTCAAAGCAGGCTCTATGTCATGAATTAGTGACTGTGTAAGAGTCATCTGCAGCTCCTCATCTATAAATCACTGGTGTTTGATGACGCAGGAAGCTGCATGCTGTATGCACACATCAGGTCTCCAACACAGGAGCCAGGTTTGGTGCAGGGACATCAGGAAATCATACATTTCAAAGTGTCATACCCAGTGGGTTGAAAAGGCACCTGAAGCTGCCCTTGAGTTCTGTTCCTCTCACCCTCTTTTACCCATGACCACTTAAACCCACAGCCATCTGGCTTGAGAGCAGCCCTGAAGAAAAGGGCTTGGGGGTGCTGGTGGATGAGAAGTCAACAGGAGCCAGCAGTGAGCACTTGCAGCCCAGAGAGCCAAGCAGAGCCTGGGCTGCAGCAAGAGAAGTGTGGCCAGCAGGGCCAGGGAGGTGACTCTCCTCCTTTACTCCACAGCTGGAGCTCTGTGTCCAGTTCTGCAGCCTCTATTATAGAAGGATCTGGAGGTGCTGGAAGGTGTCCAGAGAAGGGCCACAAGGAGGAGCAGAGGGCTGGAGCTGCTCTGCTGTGAGGACAGACTGAGGGAGTTGGGGCTGTTCAGTCTGGAGAAGAGAAGGCTCCCAGGAGACCTCATTGTGGCCTGGGGAGGGACTTTTGAGGGTGTCAGGGAGTGATAGGACTGGGGGGAATGGAAAAAAAAGTAGAAATGGGTAGATTGAGATTGGATGTGAGGAAGAAGTTGTTCCCCATGAGGGTGGTGAGAGCCTGGCACAGGCTGCCCAGGGAGGTGGTGGAAGCCTCCTGCCTGGAGGTGTTTGCAGCCAGGCTGGATGTGGCTGTGAGCAACCTGCTGTAGTGTGAGGTGTCCCTGCCCATGGCAGGGGGGTTGGAACTGGCTGAGCCTTGAGGTCCCTTCCAGCCCTGCCAATTCTCTGATTCCAAGTCCAATCCTGTAGTTCCTAGAGTTTAGGTGTCTCTGGCACTGCCTTTCCTGAAGAGAAACTTCCCAGACTTTGGGACCTTTTGGAAGCTGTGAAAGAAACCAGAATGCAAGGAAGGAAATCCTCCATTCTGGTTAGTAATAACTCTGAGAAAATTATATTGTGCTGAAGAAAAATGACACCACCTGTTCCTGCCTTCCAGGGGCCTGAAACAACACAGTGGGTGAGCTCCAGCACCAAGAGAAGAAATTGTACTTGCCTGCTGCAGCTAGAGACAGAGTCTTTAGGGGTTTGGAAACCTGCAGGAAAACATGGAGGAGAGGGGAAATAAATAACTTTTATGGAAGGAAAATCAGTCAGAGCATCTTTGCAGCGTTGCACTCAAGCAGGGGAGCGTGCATGTAAGCCCAGTTGGTTTTTCACAGAGGATATTACTACCAGGGGTGATTTTTCAGCCAAGTATCCAACTTGTTTTAGCAGAAACAAATCAACATGATTTACAAGACGGAGCCTGTGGACCTTTAATGCACAGCTTCTTACATATAGGAGAGCAGCTGGTGCTGGGAAGGGCCCTGTAGGACTCGGAGGAATCCATCATTCCTTCTGCAAAGTTGCAGTCAAAGTCATTCCTCACATGTTGACTTTAATGAAAGGAATTTTATCTCCCATTTTCATCCTGTTAATCTGTGAGAGTGGCATCTGATCAGTAAACACTGCCTGTAAATACTTTACCAGGGTCTGTATGGGCAAGCTTTTAGCCAGTGTGAGCAAAACCCTTCAGCTGAGGCACAGGAACTCTTTTGGGGGGTTTTTGAATGGGAAAGGTTACTTTCTCATCAGTGTGGTGGGAATTTGGCATCCTGCTCTCCTAAACAACATGAAAAAAACCCCCATGAACCATCTCAACCTGAAATGAACTCAGATACAAATCTAATGGCTCCCAAACAGATCACATGATGGAAAGCCTTCAAGATCACAGCATGAACAGCAGTGGAAGAAGCAGAGAGTTCCAGCAGCACCAGCAGCCCGTGACGGGGGCATGGGAGCTGGGCATTTATACAGGGCTTGAAGCAAGGGAAGCTTCACACCACAAAGTGGTGCACAAAGAGAGGCTCTGTGCTTTCCTTTTGAAACAAGGGAAAAGAGCTCTGCAATGAAATAGATGAGTTTGGGCTTCTTGCCACAGTAAATCACTACTGAATCCTTTCACCCCCACTCCAAGGCTGGGAGTGGGAGGTGCAGGACACAGTAGGGTTAGCCAAGACTTCCATTCCTCCCAAGAGGCCTGGGGCTGCTCCAGCTGCTGGGATGAGGAGCATGGGTTTCTGCAGCGTGTTTGGAATAGCACTGGTCTTAAGTCATAGATATTACCTAAACTACAAGTGGGGTTGTTTTCTCTATCATGTATATGACGTGGCTACACCCCTCCTGGAGCAAGCACCACTCTACGAGTTGTTTAAGATCATACACACAAAATCTCTGCCCTGAGTGGATGATTCTACCCCCACTGAAGGTACTGGGAGCTGGTTGTGCCTGGGGCTTCTGGAACTTGCTGGAAAGTGTTGAAGGTGTTCAGGAGGAGACTTGATGGGGTGCTTGGTGCCATGGGTTAGTTGTTTAGGTGGGTTGGATTGGTTGGTGGGTTGGACACGATGATCTTGAAGGTCTCTTCCAACCTGGTCTGGTCTATTCTATTGTATTCTATTCTGTTCTGTTCTGTTCTGTTCTTTCTATAGTGTCCAGAGAAGGGCTGCAAAGATGATCTTGGAGACTGGATCTCCTCTGCTATGGAGACAGACTGAGGGAGTTGGGGTTGTGCAGTCTGGAGAAGAGAAGGCTCCCAGGAGACCTCATTGTGGCCTTCCAGTATCTGCAGGGGGCTCCAAGAAAGCTGGGGAGGGACTTTTGAGGGAGTGATAGGACTGGGGGGGATGGAACAAAACTAGAAGTGGGTAGATTGAGATTGGATGTTAGGCAGAAGTTGTTCCCCTTGAGGGTGGTGAGAGCCTGGCACAGGTTGCCCAGGGAGGTGGTGGAAGCCTCCTGCCTGGAGGATTTGAAGGCCAAGTTGGATGTAGCTGTGAGCAACCTGCTGTGGTGTGAGGTGTCCCTGCCCATGGCAGGGGGGTTGCAACTGGCTGACCCTTGAGGTCCCTTCCAACCCTGACCTTTCAATGATTCTATGATCTCCTGTTGTTTATCCCTCTGTTTACAATGCCAAGCCCCTGCTGAAGTTAAGCTGCACCAAGAAGGGAGTCACTGGAAATCTGCTGATTTACACCAGCTGTGAGGTCTTGCTGGTATTTAGTGGAAATAACCTTCTTGTAGTGGGGAAAAATGTCAGCATGGAAAGTGATCTATATGTCTGTGTGGATAGGCAGTGACAGGATGTCCTGCTGCCCTTCAAGAAATTAACAGGAGAGGGCTTGGTATTGTGAAATAAATCTTGGCACCAAGGCAACTATGGTAGGGCAGCCATTGAAATCAAACTGTTTGTCTGTACATTAGAATTTACACCCAGTCAAGGGAGGTTCTCCTTCCCTCCACTCTGCCCTAGTGAGGCTCTACCGGGAATATTGCATCCAGTTCTGGGCTCCCCAGTTCAAGAGGGACAGGGATCTGCTGGAGAGAGTCCAACAGAGGGCTACAAGGATGCTGAAGGGACTGGAGCACTGCCTGGGGAGGAGAGGCTGAGAGCCCTGGGGCTTTTCTGACTGGAGAGGAGAAGACTGAGAGGGATCTGATCAATGTCTATCAATATGTGAGGGCTGGGGGTCAGGAAGGAAGGGACAGGGACACTTGTGCCCTGCTCACTTGTGCCCTGGGATAGGACAAGGGGCAATGGATAGAAACTCCAGCACAGGAGGTTCCACCTCAAGATGAGGAGGAACTTCTTCACTGTGAGGGTCCCAGAGGCCTGGAGCAGGCTGCCCAGAGAGGTTGTGGAGTCTCCTTCTCTGGAGCCTTTCCATCCCTGTCTGGATGCATTCCTGTGTTACCTGTGCTGGATTCTGTGGTCCTACTGTGGCAGAGTTTGGACTGGAAGATCTCTGGAGGTCCCTTCCAACCCTTGGAGGTGTTCAGGAGGAGACTTGATGGGGTGCTTGGTGCCATGGGTTACTTGTTTAGGTGGGTTGGATTGGTTGATGGGTTGGACATGATGATCTTGAAGGTCTATTCCAACCTGGTCTGGTCTATTCTATTCTATTCTATTCTATTCTATTCTACTCTACTCTACTCTACTCTTCTCTGCTCTACTCTATTCTATTCTTAGCATCCTATGATCCTGTGACTTCTAGGACAAAAAGCCAAAGACTGCTTTGTCCCTAGAAATGGTTTTAGACTAATGGATGAAGTGTTGGAGGACCTGCAGGTGAATTCAAATGGCAAAGGTCCTTGTGCAAGTCAGGTTATTTATATCCATTTCAATATAGCCATAGCTCCAATCCCTGTTATTTTAACTCCTTTTTTTTTTTTAACATGTTATTTAAAAATCAAAGAATTCCTTGGGCTGCTTGCCAGCTGCACCACAGCCTCAGAGGCTATCGTGCAAGAGATCACTCAGCTCAAGTCAGTGCATGACAAAGGGGAGGCAAAAGAAATATTCCCACAGATGCAAACATCATGGGGGGAGGGCTTTACATGCTGTAAGCCACACAGTCAGCTGCCTGCTCCAGCTCTCCCCATGGTTATAAATAGCCCTCTGAAGGGTGTGTGACATGCTCTAAACTACCCCAAGAACAGCCTTTTAGTAATCCACCATTCATATGTTCATCTGCAGATGGTGAGAGAATATGTTGCTAGCAGCCAGCTTTGGAAGCCTCCAAAATCCACGTTGCCCTCATGGAAATAATTATGAGGGAAGTAAAAGCAACAGCAAAACTGATCTCCAGAACCCTGGGTGACACAAGGAGTCACCAAGCTCCACCATGCAAAGAAACCCCAGCACAATCAGGAACAGTGTGGCCAGCAGGAGCAGGGAGGTCATTGTGCCCCTGGACACTGCACTGGTCAGGCCACACCTTGAGTCCTGTGTCCAGTTCTGGGCTCCTCAGTTTAGGAAGGAGGTTGAGATGCTGGAACGACTCCAGAGAAGGGCAATGAAGTTGGTGAGGGGTTTGGAACACAGCCCTGTGAGGAGAGGCTGAGGGAGCTGGGGCTGCTTAGCCTGGAGAAGAGGAGGCTCAGGGGTAAGCAACTTTGTTGCCCTTCTTTGGACTCATTCCAGCAAGTCAATCTCCTTCCTAAACTGAGGGGCCCAGAACTGGACACAGGACTCGAGGTGTGGCCTAACCAGTGCAGTGTACAGGGGCAGAATGACCTCCCTGCTCCTGCTGGCCACACTGTTCCTGATGCAGGCCAGGATGCCATTGGCCCTCTTGGTTGCCTGGGCACACTGCAGGCTCATGTTCAGCCTACCATCAATCAGTACCCCTAGGTCCCTCTCTGCCTGGCTGCTCTCAGCCACTCTGACCCCAGCCTGTAGCACTGCCTGGGGTTGCTGTGGCCAATGTGCAGAACCTGGCACTTGGATGTGTTCAATCTCCTGCCCTTGGACTCTGCCCATCTGTCCAGCCTGTCCAGGTCCCTCTGCAGAGCCTCTCCACCCTCCAGCAGATCAACTCCTGCCCCCAGCTTGGTGTCAGCTGCAAATTTACTGACGATGGACTCAATGACAGAGCTTCCCTTCACAAAGGTGATCCCCTTAGAGAAGACAGAAAGATTGCTTTCCAGCTGCTATCAACAGAGGTTCTCTTTGTTTCACTGAGGTCTCCATTTTACTATTTATACCTAGTTTAGAGAGTTCTTAGCAACCCTCAGCACTTCACATAAATTAAGAAGATTAAACAAGGGGAAGCACTGAAAAAAATCTTGAGCCAGGCTTAACCCTGGTGTAAAGGATGACATCAGTGACATCAAACAGGAGCAGGAAACTTTGCAAAGCAGTAGGTGATTACTGCCTCTTAATTTATGAGGAGGATTAGAGGGTGAATGCTGGGAGAGAGCACACAGAATAGAATAGGTGCTTTTCACTACAGTGTAAGACAAGGGCAGCCTTTGCTACTCATCTTCCTGCAAAGCACTCAGCTCTAGCCTAAAGCCTTGTGGTGTTCTGCAAACTTCTTCTCCCTCACAACAGTAATGAGAAATTCAGCCCTCCCAATAAATCACTTGGACCTGCCCCCTTTCTGTTCCCTTGTTCCTCTCTTTATCATTAACTTCAGCTCTAGGAGGGCATTACCATAGCTGACATCAAGGGCTTCCTACCTGTGCTCCATCAGGGCCGTGACAAAGGTGCGAGGAAAGCTCTGCACTGCTGCTGTTGTGCCCTGGTGGTTTCCCTCTGCCTGGTTAAAGCTGTTACTGGTGATCGATGTGATCATGCCTGACCTCTTTCCAACCTGCCTTGGCAGCTCCCCCTCTCTGTATGGCCCCTCTGACATTTCTTGATTTCAATGCACAATGTACAGCTAGGCTGCTTTCCCTTTTCCCCTCCAAAGGAAGATTAAAGCACGGGCGAGGGGAGCGTGCTCGTTGAAAGGCAGAGCAGGTCTGTGTGCTTTTGAAACACACCAGAGCACCAGAAACAACCAGGAATCTGAGCTTATCACTGCAGAGCTTGCTGTGTTCAAGAATGGCCAAAGAACCCAGCACCAGAGCTGCTGCAAGCAGCAGCCACAGTTACATCACTCAGAAGACATCAATTCATCTTTCTTTAGCTTCCCCCACCCCTTTTCTTTTTCCTGAGCAAATAAATGAAGAAGAGAATAAAGAATAAAGTAAATAAAGAAGAGAGAGGAGAGGAGAGGAGAGGAGAGGAGAGGAGAGGAGAGGAGAGGAGAGGAGAGGAGAGGAGAGGAGAGGAGAGGAGAGGAGAGGAGAGGAGAGGAGAGGAGAGGAGAGGAGAGGAGAGGAGAGGAGAGGAGAGGAGAGGAGAGGAGAGGAGAGGAGAGGAGAGGAGAGGAGAGGAGAGGAGAGGAGAGGAGAGGAGAGGAGAGGAGAGGAGAGGAGAGGAGAGGAGAGGAGAGGAGAGGAGAGGAGAGGAGAGGAGAGGAGAGGAGAGGAGAGGAGAGGAGAGGAGAGGAGAGGAGAGGAGAGGAGAGGAGAGGAGAGGAGAGGAGAGGAGAGGAGAGGAGAGGAGAGGAGAGGTTGCAAGAGACCTTCAAAATCATCGCATCCAACCTGTCATCCAACACCACCTAAACAACTAACCCATGGCACCAAGCACCCCATCAAGTCTCCTCCTGAACACCTCCAGTGATTGGTGACTCCACCACCTCCCCAGGCAGCCCATTCCAATGGGCAATCACTCTCTCTGTACAGAACTTCTTCCTAACATCCAGCCTAAACCTCCCCTGGCACAGCCTGAGACTGTGTCCTCTTGTTCTGGTGCTGGGTGCCTGGGAGAAGAGACCAACCTCTACCTGTCTACAACCTCCCTTCAGGTAGTTGTAGAGGGCAATGAGGTCACCCCTGAGCCTCCTCTTCTCCAGGCTAAGCAACCCCAGCTCCCTCAGCCTCTCCTCACAGGGCTGTGTTCCAAGCCCCTCACCAACTTTGTTGCCCTTTGAGGCACAAGCTGCCACAAGCTGGCTCCTGAAACTGCCCAAAGGATCTTGCAGGTCCTCAATTCAGCTTCCTTGCAACTGCTGCCACAAAGTTCCAAGGGCAGGAGGAACCATGTCTGTGGTTGTAGTTAGCTCCAGACTGGAAGAAGAATGGGAAAGGCACAGCCACTCTTTGCTTTGATCACTGCTGAGGGTGACAGCTGCACTACTTTTGTTCTGGCAACACAACACTGCAGTAAACCCACAGCTCTAGCTCTTAATGGCAAGATGACCTTTTTTGGTTGCTTGTTTATTTGGGGTTTTTGGTTTTGATTGTCCTTATTGAGGCTTCTGGGAGTACTTCAAGAAGCAAAGGAAAGTTTGGCTTTTTTTCCCCCCACTCATTCCTATCAGCCTTCGGTTTTCAACACATTCAGACCACGAAGCTGAAATGCTTTGTCTGACCACATCAAACTCATGCATTCTGATAAACTACTGCAAATATCTTCCTCTTGTCTCAGCATGCCTGAAACAGGATATGTAATGATGTCCTTAAGGGGCGGGGGGGGAGAAACCTCAGCAAGAGAAAAGAGCAAGGGGAGAGAGAAATGACAATATTAGCAATGAAAAATGCTACTAAGAAGAAAGACATTTTTGCTTGGCACAAAGAAGAGGCTTCTCTTCCCTTGCCAAAGTCAAGTCAGATTAGCTTTCAGAGTTATGCAAACCTCAAAGTTTTGCCTGGAGGAGATCCTGAAAGAGAATTTGAGGAAGGCTCATTCCAATTCCTGCTATTTGATCCACAAAGGAGAAATAGTGCTGGCCTTAGCTCAGCACAGCCTGGGATGCTATTGGGCTGTCATCCCTGAAAGGAGAGAAGCTTGCTGGTAGGGGGAAAGGCAAGTGGTCTCCAGGCATGGCTTCCAGGGAGACTCAGACACAGGTGAGTGGAAAACTAGACCTCCACCAAACAGGAGCCCAAGTCCAGAGTGAGGTTAGTTGGCTATTTTACACCAGCGTCTCTGGGATCCATTTAGTATTGCAGCTCCAGCTATGCATCAGGGCCCTCCTGTGCACTTGGGAAGCAGAAGGGGTCCAGCAGTTTCTGTGCAGAAAGGTAGAAATGACCTTTTGCAGTTCCAGATTTCAGTACCAGCATGACAGGCTTCAGACAGCAATGGGCTGGGCTGTGTTTGTTTGGCATTCCAGCACTTGACTGTGTGACACCAAGGGAGATGGAAAAGATGCTTTGGGCACTCGCATGCCTGTCTCATGCTCCAGCTTGCCAGCTGGAGAGGAGCAAACCCTCAGCTTGTGGGGACAGCCTGTATTAATGGGCCATTAATCCCAAGAGAGCTATCAGTCACCTGTCAGGCAAAAAGAATGTGGAAAACATTTCAAGTAGCTTCTCTGCTCATCAATAGCACAGCGAGCACAGACCTGCCTTTTCCTGCAGCCTTTTCACCCAAGGCAAGTGCCCTGCACCCAAAGCAGAGAGAGCAGCCATCCAACTCTCAGGATTGCCTGAGCACAACGTTTGTGCTCCTTAAGCAAAGCAACAGTTCCCCAGAGC
The DNA here is from genome assembly GCF_026170545.1 of Melanerpes formicivorus. Classification (NCBI taxonomy): domain Eukaryota; kingdom Metazoa; phylum Chordata; class Aves; order Piciformes; family Picidae; genus Melanerpes; species Melanerpes formicivorus. The sequence goes on from NW_027143102.1 coordinate 76,327, forward strand.
ACTGTGCCCTGTGACACCTTCTTCTCCCTGGCAGGCAGTGGGTGGTAATCCTGTCACTGACCAGACTCTGAGAACAACCTGCTGCACGTAGAGAGACAAAGAGCTTGGTTAATCCTCATGCTTCCCTTACATCCTGCTCTTAGAGTTATTACTCTTTCCTGATTTGCCTTTGTTGTGGCTGCAGCACTGACTGCAGCATTGCTTCTACTCACATCACCCCAGGGGTGAGGACAAGAAGATCCCTTACTGCTGGGACATTTCAGTCACCTCTGCCATCTGAGAGATCAGGCTCCAGACAGCCAGTTCAGTGCTGCTCTATGGGGCACAAACACAGAGCGCTGCACTCTGCTTCCTGCAAAGGGTTTCTCTTCAACACTACCAGTGGAATGAAGGTTCCAGTATCAGGAGCCAGAGTTTGAAGGCAGTGGTTGTTTCAGAAAGTACCTTGTTGGCAGCCCATAAAGGTTGGCCCAATGTATAATGAAGCTGCACTTCAGCTCCTGGACATTAAGGATCCTGCAGAGTTGCTTACAGAGCTTGGTGTTAAACTCAGTATCACAGTATCACAGAATCACCAAGGTTGGAAGAGACTTCAAAGATCATCGAGTCCAACCTGTCACCCAACACCTCATGACTAACTCAACCATGGCTCCAAGTGCCACATCCAATCCCCTCTTGAACACCTCCAGGGATGGGGACTCCACCACCTCCCTGGGCAGCACATTCCCATGGCTAACAACTCTCTCTGTGAAAAACTTTCTCCTCACCTTCAGCCTAAACCTCCCCTGGCACAGCTTGAGACTGTGTCCTCTTGTTCTGGTGCTGCTTGCCTGGCAGAAAAGACCAACACCCACCTGGCTACAACCTCCCTCCATCTTGAGAATTTCTGACGACAATGTGATGGTGTATTGGATTCTCTGCTTGTACCACTTGAGAATGGCTGTTTTGATGAGGGTGGTGAGAGCCTGGCACAGGCTGCCCAGGGAGGTGGTGGAAGCCTCATGCCTGGAGGTGTTTGCAGCCAGGCTGGATGTGGCTGTGAGCAACCTGCTGCAGTGTGAAGTGTCCCTGCCCATAGCAGGGGGGTTGGAACTGGAAGATCCTTGAGGTCCCTTCCAACCCTGACAATTCTATGATTCTAAGTGGGGAGGCTACCTGAGAGAGTCAACTTTGAGCAGAAAAAGTCACCATCCCTGGAGGTGCTTAGGAATAGCCTGGCTGAGGCACTTGGTGCTATGGTTTAGTTGATTAGATGGTGCTGGGTGATTGGTGGGACTCCATGGTCTCAAAGGTCTTTTCCAACCTGGTTAATTCAATTCATAGTATCACAGTATCAGTCAGGGTTGGAAGGGACCACAAGGATCATCCAGTTCCAACCCCCCTGCCATGGGCAGGGACACCTCACACTACATCAGGCTGGCCACAGCCTCAGCCAGCCTGGGCTTAAACACCTCCAGGGCTGGGGCCTCGACCACCTCCCTGGACAACCCATTCCAGGGCTTCACCACTCTCATGGGGAAGAACTTCCTCCTCACCTCCAGCCTGAATCTCCCCACCTCCAGCTTCATTCCATTCCCCCTAGTCCTATCACTACCTGAGTTCCTGAGAAGTCCCTCCCCAGCCTTCTTGTAGTCCTCTTCAGATCCTGGAAGGCCACAATGAGGTCACCTGGGAGCCTTCTCTTCTCCAGACTCGACTCAACTCGACTATACTCTACTCTACTCTATTCCATTCCATTCCATTCCATTCCATTCCATTCCATTCCATTCCATTCCATTCCATTCCATTCCATTCTCTGACTCCTGTAGGATAGTGACAACATTTGGCACCAATTACCATGTGTGCCTTGAATCCCTGTCCTAGAGAGGCAGACAGATGGACATGCTACCTTCTCCTTTCTTTCTTGCAGTGCAATACTATCACAGAGCCATATGAGACTCTTCACCATGAAAACAGCCCCTAGGACAGAGCTTCAAATGTTTAGCCATCGGAGAGATCCTTTGTTTTAAACCCTCATCAAAATCCCAGGGTTTGTAAATGTTCCCTCAGCCTCAGCTCCTCTCTTTTAGGTTTCTCAGTGTCCTTTTCCCCCCCCACATTACTCCAGCAAAGGGAAGAGATCTTTTGATTGCTGAGGAAGCAACTGCAAACCAACAGAGCCCCAGAGGTGTGTCACAGGCAGCTTCTGGGACAAGCAGGCTGGTGAAAATTGCATCCTGGGCTCCCCTATTTCTTGCCTGGCCATTATCTCCTGAACAAACCTCTCCAGTTTAGCACTGACAGGATGGGTTTGCTACTGCCTGTCGCTGAGAGCCCAACAAAGGCAGAGGCTGAGATTTTCTGGGTCAGACTCTCTGAAAAGATCTTACAGTGAGCATGTTGAAAAGTCTCCCTCACAATGCACGAGCCAGAACCCCAGTTAGCTTCTCTTCCTACAGGACTGAGAAAACCCCCTGAAGGGTGGCAATAGGCTATTTAAAGAACAAAGTAAATAGATCTGAGTCTAAGTAGACAGAGGAAACAGATCAGTGTCTCATTATGGTGAAATCTGTACAGCAAGGTTCTGACAAGAGCCCCAGGCTGGGTCTCGTCCAACAGGAGGCTTTCTACCAGCTGTTTGTTTAAGCCTATAAAGATGCAGATGCAGCCAACACAGGGCAGGGATGGACTTTGGTACATCCTAGAATCTTTTAGTGCTGAGGGGCATGGCTGCATAGAGGGTTTGTAGGCAAGTATCAGCCAGTTCCATCCCTATCCCTGGCTGCCTGCAGGTTTGTCCCTTAGAATGACTCCCACACCAGTCATGGCTACGTGACCTCCAGTTTGCTTGCAACAGAGGGAGAGGGAGGCCATGCATGCTGGTAGAATGTGAGGCAGATGCATGCCAGAGCCTGCAGCTAGAGGTCAGGAATAGGCTTCTGAGGAAGCCAGCACACTACGTGGTCCAAGCCCTCTGCAGCTCCAAGCTGTATTACTGCCAGCGCCTCAGAGCACTGCTGGGCTGGGCTTTATAGGGATGCAGTGCCATGAAGCGGAGCTGTGCTTCACCCTGCTGCTTTCCTAAGCTCTCACAGATGGAGGTGAGTTAAGCCACACTTTCCCACAGCACCAGAGCCACTTTGTGGGCACAGGGATGCTTCAGCGTATCCTATTTCACTGTGCTTTTGGCTGTGTCCAGGTGGATCAGGACACTCAGGGCCCCAGGGAGAAAGGACTCTTTACTTTCATTTCTTCTTGAGGCAGCAGGAGCTGCCTCACCATCCATGCTGCTCCTCACAGCAGCTCATCAGCTGGGAAGGTGCCAAGCACCTTACAACCAAGGGGCAAGTTTAGTGGTAAGGTGTCCCTGCTGACTGCAGGGAGGTCAGACTAGATGACCTTTAGAGGTCTCTTCTGGCCTGGACCATTCTGTGACTCTATTCCATGAACCCCCTAATGAAGTTCTGGGCCCCTCAGTTTAGGAAGGATGTTGAGATACTGGAAGGTGTCCAGAGAAGGGCAACAAAGCTGGGGAGGGGTCTGGAGCACAGCCCTGTGAGGAGAGGCTGAGGGAGCTGGGGTTGCTTAGCCTGGAGAAGAGGAGGCTCAGGGGAGACCTTATTGCTCTCTACAACTACCTCAAGGGGGGTTGTAGCCAGGTGGGGGTTGGTCTCTTCTCCCAGGCAACCAGCACCAGAACAAGAGGACACAGTCTCAGACTGTGCCAGGGGAGGTTTAGGCTGGATGTTAGGAAGAAGTTCTTAATAGAAAGAGAGACTGGCCTTTGGGATGTGCTGCCCAGGGAGGTGGTGGAGTCACCATCCCTGGAGGTGTTTAGGAAGAGCCTGGCTGAGGCACTTGGTGCCATGGTTTAGTTGATGAGATGGTGTTGGGTGATAGGTTGGACTTGATTATCTCTGAGGTCTTTTCCAACCTGGTTAATCCTATCCTATCCTATCCTATCCTATCCTATCCTATCCTATCCTATCCTATCCTATCCTATCCTATCCTATCCTATCCTATCCTATCCTATCCTATCCTATCCTATCAGGAAATCACAGGGTTGGAGTGGAGGAGACTTTACAAGGTCATCCAGTTCAACACCCCTGCTGTAGTCAGGGACATCTTCAACTAGATCAGATTATCCAGAGCCCCATGCAACCTGACCTTGAATGGTTGCAGAGATGGAGCATCTGTCACCTCTCTGGGTAACCTCTGCCAGTGTTTCACCAGCCTCATCATAAACCCAAATTATTCCTCCTACCTTGTCTGAATCTCCAGTCTTTAGTTTTAAAGCCATCACCCCTTGCCCTGTCATTCTTCCTTTTTTATGGAGCCCCTTTAAACATCAAGAAGCTGTAATAAGGTCTCACCAGAGCCTTCTCTCCTCCAGGCTGAACAACCATGACTCTTCTTTCAGCCTTTCTTCACAGAGGAGGTGGCCCAGCCCTCTGGCAATTCTTGTGGCTTTCTCTGAATCCAATCCAAAAGCCTTCCTCATGCTGGGGACTCCAGAGCTGGACACAGCACAGGGTAGAGGTAGTAAGAGATCAAAAGATGTAATGTGGGAGAATTCCATGTACTGGAAACAGGCCCAGAGACAGATGAAAGAATAATATGATCTCCAGAAATAAAATGGAATCATTTTAGAGCCTGGATCTATTTAAGCTTCCAAACATAACCTGCCACAGTCTAGATTAAAATAACCCTGATTCTGGGGGACTTTTCTAGACAAAATCATACTGAGACTGGAAGCTGAAGCTGCATACATTTGAACTGGGGGAAAGGTGAGGAACCTCATTCAGTGGTAGTTAATCACTGCAAGAACTTCTCATGCATGGTTTCCTCATCACTTTCACAGCTTTTAATGAGAAGTGGATGTCACAGGTCAGAGGATGTTGGGAGTTGGAAGGGACCTCCAAAGATCATTGAGTCCACCCCCCCTGCCAGAGGAGGAGCATAGAATCCAGCACAGGTCACACAGAACACATCCAGACAGGGCTGGAAAGGCTCTAGGGAAGGAGACTCCACAACCTCTCTGGGCAGCCTGCTCCAGGGCTCTGAGACCTTCACAGTGGAGAAGTTCCTCCTCATGTTGAGGTGAACTTCCTGTGCTGGAGTTTCTATCCATTGCCTCTTGTCCTATCCCAGGGTACAGCTGAGCAGAGGCTGTCCCTGACCCTTCCCTCTTGACCCCCAGCATTCAGATATTGATAGACATTGATCAGATCCCCTCTCAGTCTTCTCCTCTCCAGACTAACCAGCCCCAGGGCTCTCAGCCTCTCCTCCCCAGGCAGTGCTGCAGTCCCCTTCAGCATCCTTGTAGCCCTTCCTTGGACTCTCTTGAGTAGAGAGAGCTGAGGAGCCCAGAGCTGGATGCAACATCTTTCTAGTACACATCCTCTTGTGGAACAACACAGTCTACTCTGTACTGCATAGGAACCAAATTGTTCCCTTCTGGCCCTAATCTACAGATCATTCTAAACCTGTTATACACACTTACTTGTTCCTACAGGACAAATTTGTCTCCAGCCCCCTCAAGGTGAGGATATTTTCAAGACATCAAATGAAAGCAGCCAGGACATGGTGTGTTTGGTAAAGACATGCCGTTGGCTTGGCAGCTGTGAGGCACAGCTGTGCCTGTGGGATGTTAGAGGTAAATCTGGAGGGTGAGATCTTAAAACACACCTAGGGAAAACAGTGTCACACAACTGGGTGCAGCTGTGCCATCCTGAGTTGCTCTGGGGGGGCCAACCATCCCCTTCGGCCCTCTCTCCAGCCCCCTCTTCCCCACTAATTACAGGGTGGCAATTTGCATCCACATTTGCACCCTGCCTGTGGGTCACAAACAAAACATGCCCAGTCCATAGGTGCATTCCTGCTCCTGCCTTGCACATGTTGGTCCAGCAGCTTTGCAGAGGAGTTATATACAGGTGGGCTCTGCACTCCCACGGGGTCCTGCTGTGGGGAGCGCTGCAGAACAGAGAAGAGAAGGCTCCCAGGTGACTTCATTGTGGCCTTCCAGTATCTGAAGGGGGCTACAAGAAGGCTGGGGAGGGACTGCTCAGGATCTCAGGGAGTGATAGGACTAGGGGGAATGGAATGAAGCTGGAGGTGGGGAGATTCAGGCTGGAGGGGAGGAGGAAGTTCTTCCCCATGAGAGTGGTGAAGCCCTGGAATGGGTTGTCCAGGGAGGTGGTTGGGGCCCTGTCCCTGGAGGTGTTTAAGCCCAGGCTGGATGAGGCTCTGGCCAGGCTGATGTAGTGTGGGGGTGTCCCTGCCCATGGCAGGGGGGTTGGAACTGGATGATCCTTGTGGTCCCTTCCAACCCTGACTGATACTATGGTACTACTATGAGGATGCAGGCTGTGAACAATTTGCTTCTCAATGCTTAGTGTGAGCTGGACTTCCAAAGTGCTGTGGAAGAGACCTGGAAGTCAGAGGGTTATGCTGGGCAGTACTAATTGCTTTGTTGATTTTATTATAGGATAACCTACTTTATGAATCACAGAATCAGAATCACAGAACCATTCAGGTTGGAAGAGACCCTCAGCACCACCAAGGCCAACCCAGAACCCTGCTCTACAAGGGTCACCCCAAAACCATAGCCCCAAGCACCGCATCCAAGCAATCTTTAAACATGCAGGCTTGGAGGCTCCCCCACCTCCCTGGGCAGCACATTCCCATCCCTGACCACTCTTGCTGGGAAAAGATGTTTCCTACTGTCCAGTCTAAACCTACCCAGTCACAGCTTGAGGCCACTCCCTCTTGTTCTATCACTAATTACCTCTGAGAAGAGACCAGCAGCAGCCTCTCCAGGCAGCTGTAGGGAGCAATGAGGTCTCCCCTCAGCCTCTCCTTTTTCAAACCACACAGCCCCAGCTCCCTCAGTTGATTTATTCTCCAGGTCCTATACTTTGCTGTAGGTTGGGTTTTGTGGGGTTGTGTTGTTTGTTTGGGGTAAGATTTTTGGTTTGTTTTGGTTCCAAAGTGTGGTTTAGAAAACACTGGGAGTTGTTTGGGTGCTGCCCTCCAAAGGGAGGGCTTTTCTGTTTCGATCTCATTGCTCTCTGGCTAAGCCAACCCTTGCCAAATCCCAGCCTGCTCCTTTAGAAGCAGTGCCCAGAACAGGCAAGACCTCACTAGCACCTCATTGCTTTTGCAAAGTAAACATTTTACCTCATGTTTCCAGGGCTCTGTTTAACAGCACGGTAGGTCTCCTGCTCCTCATGCAGGAAGAGAGATCAGTGAGGACATGAACAGCCATCCCCTCTTCAGCCAGCCAGCTATGGAGAGCCTCCCTGAGCCTCCTCTTCTCCAGGCTAAGCAACCCCAGCTCCTTCACAGACTGCCTGCACCATTGGTGTTGGAAAGGATCTTTGTGTATCACCTAGTTCCCCCCCAGTGCTGAAACAGGGTCACCCAGAGCAGGCTGCCCAGGATGGCTCCAGACAGGTTCGGCATGACTTCAGAAATGGAGACTCCACAGCCTCTCTGGGCAGCCTGCTCTGGTACCCTCACAGGAAAGAAGATCCTCCTAGGATGTTCAAGGAGGACATCATAGTTTCTGGGATTCTTGCTCCAAGCAAAGCAGGGCCTTCGACCCCAAAGCCAAGCTGTTGTGATCCTATAGGACTCAGCACAGGTATTTGGGATCAGGGGTTGAAAGCACCTGTACCCAAAGTGTACCCAAGGTGTACCCAAGGTGTACAAGGTGAGGTTGCCTTGCTGGAACATCAGAGGCTGTTACAGTACAGGATCTGGGATCTGGGATCTGGAACAGGTTGCCCAGGGAGGTGGTAGGAGCCCCATCCCTGGAGGTTTTTAAGGCCAGGTTGGTTGGATGTGGCTCTGAGTAAGTTGATGTAGTGTGAGGTGTCCCTGCCCATGGCAGAGGGATTTGAACTGGCTGATCCTTGAGGTCCCTTCCAACCCTGACCATTGTGTGATTCTGTGAAGAGCTAGGAAGGGTTGCTAACTGGTGTCTACTTCTTTCCTTTGCCTAAAACTTAGGCAGTAAGTTTGGTGCTGGATCTTAACTTTTAAACAGTTAATACCTAGTGCAATAAATCCTCCCTCTCTCTCTCTCTCTCTATCTCTCTCTCTCTCTCCTGTGAGGCTGAAAAAGTTTTGTCACAGGCAAGTTTTGCACAGCAAACAGTGCTGGTAGCTGTAGAAGTCTACCAGCGTGCTCCTGACCTTGAAGAGCAACTCTCTGAAGTTTCCATAGGACAGTAAGCTGCACTTTTCTTTTTGGCCTCATTGCCTGCTAAAAAAGGAAACTCTTTATAGGATTGGCACAATGGAGCCCTTGAAGTGTAGAGCTTTGTAGCCAAATGCTCTGTTAGAGCACATGCCTGCCATTCTGCACACCAAAAAACATATTCTATTCCATTTGCTTCCAGTTCAGTTAATGCTAAGCAGCAGTGAGACCTAAAAAGGATGACAGTTAATGTGCTGATTTGTTAAGCACAGGAGTCCTCAATTCCTGAGGTCTTCTGATTTTCAGTATTGT
>NW_027143103.1:0-84779 GCF_026170545.1 Melanerpes formicivorus
GCATTTTACAGCAGGTTGGAGCAGCCTGTATCTCAGCACAGGAATAAGGTAGGGAAGAATTCTAAGGATCATTTTGACTGCCTCCAGAAGTTAGATCAGATGGCAAATTGGATTTGGTGCTAGGTCTTTCCCTTTAGGTTTTACCCCAACAATGTTTTCATTAGTTTCGCTCACTCTCGAAATCAAGCATTTTACAGCAGGTTGGAGCAGCCTGTATCTCAGCACAGGAATAAGGTAGGGAAGAATTCAAATACTCATTTTGACTGCCTCCAGAAGTTAGATCAGATGGCCAATGCAATTTGGTGCTAGGTCTTTCCCTTTAGGTTTTACCCCAACAATGTTTTCATTAGTTTCGCTCACTCTCGAAATCAAGCATTTTACAGCAGGTTGGAGCAGCCTGTATCTCAGCACAGGAATAAGGTAGGGAAGAATTCTAAGGATCATTTTGACTGCCTCCAGAAGTTAGATCAGATGGCAAATTGGATTTGGTGCTAGGTCTTTCCCTTTAGGTTTTTACCCCAACAATGTTTTCATTAGTTTCGCTCACTCTCGAAATCAAGCATTTTACAGCAGGTTGGAGCAGCCTGTATCTCAGCACAGGAATAAGGTAGGGAAGAATTCAAATACTCATTTTGACTGCCTCCAGAAGTTAGATCAGATGGCCAATGCAATTTGGTGCTAGGCCTTTCCCTTTAGGTTTTACCCCAACAATGTTTTCATTAGTTTCGCTCACTCTCGAAATCAAGCATTTTACAGCAGGTTGGAGCAGCCTGTATCTCAGCACAGGAATAAGGTAGGGAAGAATTCAAATACTCATTTTGACTGCCTCCAGAAGTTAGATCAGATGGCCAATGAATTTGGTGCTAGGCCTTTCCCTTTAGGTTTTACCCCAACAATGTTTTCATTAGTTTCGCTCACTCTCGAAATCAAGCATTTTACAGCAGGTTGGAGCAGCCTGTATCTCAGCACAGGAATAAGGTAGGGAAGAATTCTAAGGATCATTTTGACTGCCTCCAGAAGTTAGATCAGATGGCAAATTGGATTTGGTGCTAGGTCTTTCCCTTTAGGTTTTACCCCAACAATGTTTTCATTAGTTTCGCTCACTCTCGAAATCAAACATTTTACAGCAGGTTGGAGCAGCCTGTATCTCAGCACAGGAATAAGGTAGGGAAGAATTCAAATACTCATTTTGACTGCCTCCAGAAGTTAGATCAGATGGCAAATTGGATTTGGTGCTAGGTCTTTCCCTTTAGGTTTTACCCCAACAATGTTTTCATTAGTTTCGCTCACTCTCGAAATCAAGCATTTTACAGCAGGTTGGAGCAGCCTGTATCTCAGCACAGGAATAAGGTAGGGAAGAATTCTAAGGATCATTTTGACTGCCTCCAGAAGTTAGATCAGATGGCAAATTGGATTTGGTGCTAGGTCTTTCCCTTTAGGTTTTACCCCAACAATGTTTTCATTAGTTTCGCTCACTCTCGAAATCAAGCATTTTACAGCAGGTTGGAGCAGCCTGTATCTCAGCACAGGAATAAGGTAGGGAAGAATTCAAATACTCATTTTGACTGCCTCCAGAAGTTAGATCAGATGGCCAATGCAATTTGGTGCTAGGCCTTTCCCTTTAGGTTTTACCCCAACAATGTTTTCATTAGTTTCGCTCACTCTCGAAATCAAGCATTTTACAGCAGGTTGGAGCAGCCTGTATCTCAGCACAGGAATAAGGTAGGGAAGAATTCAAATACTCATTTTGACTGCCTCCAGAAGTTAGATCAGATGGCCAATGAATTTGGTGCTAGGCCTTTCCCTTTAGGTTTTACCCCAACAATGTTTTCATTAGTTTCGCTCACTCTCGAAATCAAGCATTTTACAGCAGGTTGGAGCAGCCTGTATCTCAGCACAGGAATAAGGTAGGGAAGAATTCTAAGGATCATTTTGACTGCCTCCAGAAGTTAGATCAGATGGCAAATTGGATTTGGTGCTAGGTCTTTCCCTTTAGGTTTTACCCCAACAATGTTTTCATTAGTTTCGCTCACTCTCGAAATCAAACATTTTACAGCAGGTTGGAGCAGCCTGTATCTCAGCACAGGAATAAGGTAGGGAAGAATTCAAATACTCATTTTGACTGCCTCCAGAAGTTAGATCAGATGGCAAATTGGATTTGGTGCTAGGTCTTTCCCTTTAGGTTTTACCCCAACAATGTTTTCATTAGTTTCGCTCACTCTCGAAATCAAGCATTTTACAGCAGGTTGGAGCAGCCTGTATCTCAGCACAGGAATAAGGTAGGGAAGAATTCTAAGGATCATTTTGACTGCCTCCAGAAGTTAGATCAGATGGCAAATTGGATTTGGTGCTAGGTCTTTCCCTTTAGGTTTTACCCCCAACAATGTTTTCATTAGTTTCGCTCACTCTCGAAATCAAGCATTTTACAGCAGGTTGGAGCAGCCTGTATCTCAGCACAGGAATAAGGTAGGGAAGAATTCAAATACTCATTTTGACTGCCTCCAGAAGTTAGATCAGATGGCAAATTGGATTTGGTGCTAGGTCTTTCCCTTTAGGTTTTACCCCAACAATGTTTTCATTAGTTTCGCTCACTCTCGAAATCAAGCATTTTACAGCAGGTTGGAGCAGCCTGTATCTCAGCACAGGAATAAGGTAGGGAAGAATTCTAAGGATCATTTTGACTGCCTCCAGAAGTTAGATCAGATGGCAAATTGGATTTGGTGCTAGGTCTTTCCCTTTAGGTTTTACCCCAACAATGTTTTCATTAGTTTCGCTCACTCTCGAAATCAAGCATTTTACAGCAGGTTGGAGCAGCCTGTATCTCAGCACAGGAATAAGGTAGGGAAGAATTCTAAGGATCATTTTGACTGCCTCCAGAAGTTAGATCAGATGGCAAATTGGATTTGGTGCTAGGTCTTTCCCTTTAGGTTTTACCCCAACAATGTTTTCATTAGTTTCGCTCACTCTCGAAATCAAGCATTTTACAGCAGGTTGGAGCAGCCTGTATCTCAGCACAGGAATAAGGTAGGGAAGAATTCAAATACTCATTTTGACTGCCTCCAGAAGTTAGATCAGATGGCCAATGCAATTTGGTGCTAGGCCTTTCCCTTTAGGTTTTACCCCAACAATGTTTTCATTAGTTTCGCTCACTCTCGAAATCAAGCATTTTACAGCAGGTTGGAGCAGCCTGTATCTCAGCACAGGAATAAGGTAGGGAAGAATTCAAATACTCATTTTGACTGCCTCCAGAAGTTAGATCAGATGGCCAATGAATTTGGTGCTAGGCCTTTCCCTTTAGGTTTTACCCCAACAATGTTTTCATTAGTTTCGCTCACTCTCGAAATCAAGCATTTTACAGCAGGTTGGAGCAGCCTGTATCTCAGCACAGGAATAAGGTAGGGAAGAATTCTAAGGATCATTTTGACTGCCTCCAGAAGTTAGATCAGATGGCAAATTGGATTTGGTGCTAGGTCTTTCCCTTTAGGTTTTACCCCAACAATGTTTTCATTAGTTTCGCTCACTCTCGAAATCAAACATTTTACAGCAGGTTGGAGCAGCCTGTATCTCAGCACAGGAATAAGGTAGGGAAGAATTCAAATACTCATTTTGACTGCCTCCAGAAGTTAGATCAGATGGCAAATTGGATTTGGTGCTAGGTCTTTCCCTTTAGGTTTTACCCCAACAATGTTTTTCATTAGTTTCGCTCACTCTCGAAATCAAGCATTTTACAGCAGGTTGGAGCAGCCTGTATCTCAGCACAGGAATAAGGTAGGGAAGAATTCTAAGGATCATTTTGACTGCCTCCAGAAGTTAGATCAGATGGCAAATTGGATTTGGTGCTAGGTCTTTCCCTTTAGGTTTTACCCCAACAATGTTTTCATTAGTTTCGCTCACTCTCGAAATCAAGCATTTTACAGCAGGTTGGAGCAGCCTGTATCTCAGCACAGGAATAAGGTAGGGAAGAATTCAAATACTCATTTTGACTGCCTCCAGAAGTTAGATCAGATGGCCAATGGAATTTGGTGCTAGGGTCTTTCCCTTTAGGTTTTACCCCAACAATGTTTTCATTAGTTTCGCTCACTCTCGAAATCAAGCATTTTACAGCAGGTTGGAGCAGCCCTGTATCTCAGCACAGGAATAAGGTACGGAAGAATTCAAATACTCATTTTGACTGCCTCCAGAAGTTAGATCAGATGGCAAATTGGATTTGGTGCTAGGTCTTTCCCTTTAGGTTTTACCCCAACAATGTTTTCATTAGTTTCGCTCACTCTCGAAATCAAGCATTTTACAGCAGGTTGGAGCAGCCTGTATCTCAGCACAGGAATAAGGTAGGGAAGAATTCTAAGGATCATTTTGACTGCCTCCAGAAGTTAGATCAGATGGCAAATTGGATTTGGTGCTAGGTCTTTCCCTTTAGGTTTTACCCCAACAATGTTTTCATTAGTTTCGCTCACTCTCGAAATCAAGCATTTTACAGCAGGTTGGAGCAGCCTGTATCTCAGCACAGGAATAAGGTAGGGAAGAATTCAAATACTCATTTTGACTGCCTCCAGAAGTTAGATCAGATGGCCAATGCAATTTGGTGCTAGGCCTTTCCCTTTAGGTTTTACCCCCAACAATGTTTTCATTAGTTTCGCTCACTCTCGAAATCAAGCATTTTACAGCAGGTTGGAGCAGCCTGTATCTCAGCACAGGAATAAGGTACGGAAGAATTCAAATACTCATTTTGACTGCCTCCAGAAGTTAGATCAGATGGCCAATGGAATTTGGTGCTAGGTCTTTCCCTTTAGGTTTTACCCCAACAATGTTTTTCATTAGTTTCGCTCACTCTCGAAATCAAGCATTTTACAGCAGGTTGGAGCAGCCTGTATCTCAGCACAGGAATAAGGTAGGGAAGAATTCTAAGGATCATTTTGACTGCCTCCAGAAGTTAGATCAGATGGCAAATTGGATTTGGTGCTAGGTCTTTCCCTTTAGGTTTTACCCCAACAATGTTTTCATTAGTTTCGCTCACTCTCGAAATCAAGCATTTTACAGCAGGTTGGAGCAGCCTGTATCTCAGCACAGGAATAAGGTAGGGAAGAATTCAAATACTCATTTTGACTGCCTCCAGAAGTTAGATCAGATGGCAAATTGGATTTGGTACTAGGTCTTTCCCTTTAGGTTTTACCCCAACAATGTTTTCATTAGTTTCGCTCACTCTCGAAATCAAGCATTTTACAGCAGGTTGGAGCAGCCTGTATCTCAGCACAGGAATAAGGTAGGGAAGAATTCAAATACTCATTTTGACTGCCTCCAGAAGTTAGATCAGATGGCAAATTGGATTTGGTGCTAGGTCTTTCCCCTTTAGGTTTTACCCCAACAATGTTTTCATTAGTTTCGCTCACTCTCGAAATCAAGCATTTTACAGCAGGTTGGAGCAGCCTGTATCTCAGCACAGGAATAAGGTAGGGAAGAATTCTAAGGATCATTTTGACTGCCTCCAGAAGTTAGATCAGATGGCAAATTGGATTTGGTGCTAGGTCTTTCCCTTTAGGTTTTACCCCAACAATGTTTTCATTAGTTTCGCTCACTCTCGAAATCAAGCATTTTACAGCAGGTTGGAGCAGCCTGTATCTCAGCACAGGAATAAGGTAGGGAAGAATTCTAAGGATCATTTTGACTGCCTCCAGAAGTTAGATCAGATGGCAAATTGGATTTGGTGCTAGGTCTTTCCCTTTAGGTTTTACCCCAACAATGTTTTCATTAGTTTCGCTCACTCTCGAAATCAAGCATTTTACAGCAGGTTGGAGCAGCCTCTATCTCAGCACAGGAATAAGGTAGGGAAGAATTCTAAGGATCATTTTGACTGCCTCCAGAAGTTAGATCAGATGGCAAATTGGATTTGGTGCTAGGTCTTTCCCTTTAGGTTTTACCCCCAACAATGTTTTCATTAGTTTCGCTCACTCTCGAAATCAAGCATTTTACAGCAGGTTGGAGCAGCCTGTATCTCAGCACAGGAATAAGGTAGGGAAGAATTCAAATACTCATTTTGACTGCCTCCAGAAGTTAGATCAGATGGCCAATGCAGAAGTTAGATCAGATGGCCAATGCAATTTGGTGCTAGGTCTTTCCCTTTAGGTTTTACCCCAACAATGTTTTCATTAGTTTCGCTCACTCTCGAAATCAAGCATTTTACAGCAGGTTGGAGCAGCCTGTATCTCAGCACAGGAATAAGGTAGGGAAGAATTCTAAGGATCATTTTGACTGCCTCCAGAAATTAGATCAGATGGCAAATTGGATTTGGTGCTAGGGCTTTCCCTTTAGGTTTTACCCCAACAATGTTTTCATTAGTTTCGCTCACTCTCGAAATCAAGCATTTTACAGCAGGTTGGAGCAGCCTGTATCTCAGCACAGGAATAAGGTAGGGAAGAATTCTAAGGATCATTTTGACTGCCTCCAGAAGTTAGATCAGATGGCCAATTGGATTTGGTGCTAGGTCTTTCCCTTTAGGTTTTACCCCAACAATGTTTTCATTAGTTTCGCTCACTCTCGAAATCAAGCATTTTACAGCAGGTTGGAGCAGCCTGTATCTCAGCACAGGAATAAGGTAGGGAAGAATTCAAATACTCATTTTGACTGCCTCCAGAAGTTAGATCAGATGGCAAATTGGATTTGGTGCTAGGTCTTTCCCTTTAGGTTTTACCCCAACAATGTTTTCATTAGTTTCGCTCACTCTCGAAATCAAGCATTTTACAGCAGGTTGGAGCAGCCTGTATCTCAGCACAGGAATAAGGTAGGGAAGAATTCAAATACTCATTTTGACTGCCTCCAGAAGTTAGATCAGATGGCCAATGCAATTTGGTGCTAGGCCTTTCCCTTTAGGTTTTACCCCAACAATGTTTTCATTAGTTTCGCTCACTCTCGAAATCAAGCATTTTACAGCAGGTTGGAGCAGCCTGTATCTCAGCACAGGAATAAGGTAGGGAAGAATTCAAATACTCATTTTGACTGCCTCCAGAAGTTAGATCAGATGGCCAATGAATTTGGTGCTAGGCCTTTCCCTTTAGGTTTTACCCCAACAATGTTTTCATTAGTTTCGCTCACTCTCGAAATCAAGCATTTTACAGCAGGTTGGAGCAGCCTGTATCTCAGCACAGGAATAAGGTAGGGAAGAATTCTAAGGATCATTTTGACTGCCTCCAGAAGTTAGATCAGATGGCAAATTGGATTTGGTGCTAGGTCTTTCCCTTTAGGTTTTACCCCAACAATGTTTTCATTAGTTTCGCTCACTCTCGAAATCAAACATTTTACAGCAGGTTGGAGCAGCCTGTATCTCAGCACAGGAATAAGGTAGGGAAGAATTCAAATACTCATTTTGACTGCCTCCAGAAGTTAGATCAGATGGCAAATTGGATTTGGTGCTAGGTCTTTCCCTTTAGGTTTTACCCCAACAATGTTTTCATTAGTTTCGCTCACTCTCGAAATCAAGCATTTTACAGCAGGTTGGAGCAGCCTGTATCTCAGCACAGGAATAAGGTAGGGAAGAATTCTAAGGATCATTTTGACTGCCTCCAGAAGTTAGATCAGATGGCAAATTGGATTTGGTGCTAGGTCTTTCCCTTTAGGTTTTACCCCAACAATGTTTTCATTAGTTTCGCTCACTCTCGAAATCAAGCATTTTACAGCAGGTTGGAGCAGCCTGTATCTCAGCACAGGAATAAGGTAGGGAAGAATTCAAATACTCATTTTGACTGCCTCCAGAAGTTAGATCAGATGGCCAATGGAATTTGGTGCTAGGTCTTTCCCTTTAGGTTTTACCCCAACAATGTTTTCATTAGTTTCGCTCACTCTCGAAATCAAGCATTTTACAGCAGGTTGGAGCAGCCTGTATCTCAGCACAGTAATAAGGTAGGGAAGAATTCAAATACTCATTTTGACTGCCTCCAGAAGTTAGATCAGATGGCAAATTGGATTTGGTGCTAGGTCTTTCCCTTTAGGTTTTACCCCAACAATGTTTTCATTAGTTTCGCTCACTCTCGAAATCAAGCATTTTACAGCAGGTTGGAGCAGCCTGTATCTCAGCACAGGAATAAGGTAGGGAAGAATTCTAAGGATCATTTTGACTGCCTCCAGAAGTTAGATCAGATGGCAAATTGGATTTGGTGCTAGGTCTTTCCCTTTAGGTTTTACCCCAACAATGTTTTCATTAGTTTCGCTCACTCTCGAAATCAAGCATTTTACAGCAGGTTGGAGCAGCCTGTATCTCAGCACAGGAATAAGGTAGGGAAGAATTCAAATACTCATTTTGACTGCCTCCAGAAGTTAGATCAGATGGCCAATGCAATTTGGTGCTAGGCCTTTCCCTTTAGGTTTTACCCCAACAATGTTTTCATTAGTTTCGCTCACTCTCGAAATCAAGCATTTTACAGCAGGTTGGAGCAGCCTGTATCTCAGCACAGGAATAAGGTAGGGAAGAATTCAAATACTCATTTTGACTGCCTCCAGAAGTTAGATCAGATGGCCAATGGAATTTGGTGCTAGGTCTTTCCCTTTAGGTTTTACCCCAACAATGTTTTCATTAGTTTCGCTCACTCTCGAAATCAAGCATTTTACAGCAGGTTGGAGCAGCCTGTATCTCAGCACAGGAATAAGGTAGGGAAGAATTCTAAGGATCATTTTGACTGCCTCCAGAAGTTAGATCAGATGGCAAATTGGATTTGGTGCTAGGTCTTTCCCTTTAGGTTTTACCCCAACAATGTTTTCATTAGTTTCGCTCACTCTCGAAATCAAGCATTTTACAGCAGGTTGGAGCAGCCTGTATCTCAGCACAGGAATAAGGTAGGGAAGAATTCAAATACTCATTTTGACTGCCTCCAGAAGTTAGATCAGATGGCAAATTGGATTTGGTACTAGGTCTTTCCCTTTAGGTTTTACCCCAACAATGTTTTCATTAGTTTCGCTCACTCTCGAAATCAAGCATTTTACAGCAGGTTGGAGCAGCCTGTATCTCAGCACAGGAATAAGGTAGGGAAGAATTCAAATACTCATTTTGACTGCCTCCAGAAGTTAGATCAGATGGCAAATTGGATTTGGTGCTAGGTCTTTCCCTTTAGGTTTTACCCCAACAATGTTTTCATTAGTTTCGCTCACTCTCGAAATCAAGCATTTTACAGCAGGTTGGAGCAGCCTGTATCTCAGCACAGGAATAAGGTAGGGAAGAATTCTAAGGATCATTTTGACTGCCTCCAGAAGTTAGATCAGATGGCAAATTGGATTTGGTGCTAGGTCTTTCCCTTTAGGTTTTACCCCAACAATGTTTTCATTAGTTTCGCTCACTCTCGAAATCAAGCATTTTACAGCAGGTTGGAGCAGCCTCTATCTCAGCACAGGAATAAGGTAGGGAAGAATTCAAATACTCATTTTGACTGCCTCCAGAAGTTAGATCAGATGGCCAATGCAATTTGGTGCTAGGTCTTTCCCTTTAGGTTTTACCCCAACAATGTTTTCATTAGTTTCGCTCACTCTCGAAATCAAGCATTTTACAGCAGGTTGGAGCAGCCTGTATCTCAGCACAGTAATAAGGTAGGGAAGAATTCAAATACTCATTTTGACTGCCTCCAGAAGTTAGATCAGATGGCAAATTGGATTTGGTGCTAGGTCTTTCCCTTTAGGTTTTACCCCAACAATGTTTTCATTAGTTTCGCTCACTCTCGAAATCAAGCATTTTACAGCAGGTTGGAGCAGCCTGTATCTCAGCACAGGAATAAGGTAGGGAAGAATTCAAATACTCATTTTGACTGCCTCCAGAAGTTAGATCAGATGGCCAATGCAATTTGGTGCTAGGTCTTTCCCTTTAGGTTTTACCCCAACAATGTTTTCATTAGTTTCGCTCACTCTCGAAATCAAGCATTTTACAGCAGGTTGGAGCAGCCTGTATCTCAGCACAGGAATAAGGTAGGGAAGAATTCTAAGGATCATTTTGACTGCCTCCAGAAATTAGATCAGATGGCAAATTGGATTTGGTGCTAGGGCTTTCCCTTTAGGTTTTACCCCAACAATGTTTTCATTAGTTTCGCTCACTCTCGAAATCAAGCATTTTACAGCAGGTTGGAGCAGCCTGTATCTCAGCACAGGAATAAGGTAGGGAAGAATTCAAATACTCATTTTGACTGCCTCCAGAAGTTAGATCAGATGGCCAATGCAATTTGGTGCTAGGTCTTTCCCTTTAGGTTTTACCCCAACAATGTTTTCATTAGTTTCGCTCACTCTCGAAATCAAGCATTTTACAGCAGGTTGGAGCAGCCTGTATCTCAGCACAGGAATAAGGTAGGGAAGAATTCTAAGGATCATTTTGACTGCCTCCAGAAATTAGATCAGATGGCAAATTGGATTTGGTGCTAGGGCTTTCCCTTTAGGTTTTACCCCAACAATGTTTTCATTAGTTTCGCTCACTCTCGAAATCAAGCATTTTACAGCAGGTTGGAGCAGCCTGTATCTCAGCACAGGAATAAGGTAGGGAAGAATTCTAAGGATCATTTTGACTGCCTCCAGAAGTTAGATCAGATGGCCAATTGGATTTGGTGCTAGGTCTTTCCCTTTAGGTTTTACCCCAACAATGTTTTCATTAGTTTCGCTCACTCTCGAAATCAAGCATTTTACAGCAGGTTGGAGCAGCCTGTATCTCAGCACAGGAATAAGGTAGGGAAGAATTCTAAGGATCATTTTGACTGCCTCCAGAAGTTAGATCAGATGGCAAATTGGATTTGGTGCTAGGTCTTTCCCTTTAGGTTTTACCCCAACAATGTTTTCATTAGTTTCGCTCACTCTCGAAATCAAGCATTTTACAGCAGGTTGGAGCAGCCTGTATCTCAGCACAGGAATAAGGTAGGGAAGAATTCAAATACTCATTTTGACTGCCTCCAGAAGTTAGATCAGATGGCAAATTGGATTTGGTACTAGGTCTTTCCCTTTAGGTTTTACCCCAACAATGTTTTCATTAGTTTCGCTCACTCTCGAAATCAAGCATTTTACAGCAGGTTGGAGCAGCCTGTATCTCAGCACAGGAATAAGGTAGGGAAGAATTCAAATACTCATTTTGACTGCCTCCAGAAGTTAGATCAGATGGCAAATTGGATTTGGTGCTAGGTCTTTCCCTTTAGGTTTTACCCCAACAATGTTTTCATTAGTTTCGCTCACTCTCGAAATCAAGCATTTTACAGCAGGTTGGAGCAGCCTGTATCTCAGCACAGGAATAAGGTAGGGAAGAATTCTAAGGATCATTTTGACTGCCTCCAGAAGTTAGATCAGATGGCCAATGCAATTTGGTGCTAGGTCTTTCCCTTTAGGTTTTACCCCAACAATGTTTTCATTAGTTTCGCTCACTCTCGAAATCAAGCATTTTACAGCAGGTTGGAGCAGCCTGTATCTCAGCACAGGAATAAGGTAGGGAAGAATTCAAATACTTATTTTGACTGCCTCCAGAAGTTAGATCAGATGGTCAATGGAATTTGGTGCTAGGTCTTTCCCTTTAGGTTTTACCCCAACAATGTTTTCATTAGTTTCGCTCACTCTCGAAATCAAGCATTTTACAGCAGGTTGGAGCAGCCTGTATCTCAGCACAGGAATAAGGTAGGGAAGAATTCTAAGGATCATTTTGACTGCCTCCAGAAATTAGATCAGATGGCAAATTGGATTTGGTGCTAGGGCTTTCCCTTTAGGTTTTACCCCAACAATGTTTTCATTAGTTTCGCTCACTCTCGAAATCAAGCATTTTACAGCAGGTTGGAGCAGCCTGTATCTCAGCACAGGAATAAGGTAGGGAAGAATTCTAAGGATCATTTTGACTGCCTCCAGAAGTTAGATCAGATGGCCAATTGGATTTGGTGCTAGGTCTTTCCCTTTAGGTTTTACCCCAACAATGTTTTCATTAGTTTCGCTCACTCTCGAAATCAAGCATTTTACAGCAGGTTGGAGCAGCCTGTATCTCAGCACAGGAATAAGGTAGGGAAGAATTCAAATACTCATTTTGACTGCCTCCAGAAGTTAGATCAGATGGCAAATTGGATTTGGTGCTAGGTCTTTCCCTTTAGGTTTTACCCCAACAATGTTTTCATTAGTTTCGCTCACTCTCGAAATCAAGCATTTTACAGCAGGTTGGAGCAGCCTGTATCTCAGCACAGGAATAAGGTAGGGAAGAATTCTAAGGATCATTTTGACTGCTCCAGAAATTAGATCAGATGGCAAATTGGATTTGGTGCTAGGGCTTTCCCTTTAGGTTTTACCCCAACAATGTTTTTCATTAGTTTCGCTCACTCTCGAAATCAAGCATTTTACAGCAGGTTGGAGCAGCCTGTATCTCAGCACAGGAATAAGGTAGGGAAGAATTCTAAGGATCATTTTGACTGCCTCCAGAAGTTAGATCAGATGGCCAATGCAATTTGGTGCTAGGTCTTTCCCTTTAGGTTTTACCCCAACAATGTTTTCATTAGTTTCGCTCACTCTCGAAATCAAGCATTTTACAGCAGGTTGGAGCAGCCTGTATCTCAGCACAGGAATAAGGTAGGGAAGAATTCTAAGGATCATTTTGACTGCCTCCAGAAGTTAGATCAGATGGCAAATTGGATTTGGTGCTAGGTCTTTCCCTTTAGGTTTTACCCCAACAATGTTTTCATTAGTTTTCGCTCACTCTCGAAATCAAGCATTTTACAGCAGGTTGGAGCAGCCTGTATCTCAGCACAGGAATAAGGTAGGGAAGAATTCTAAGGATCATTTTGACTGCCTCCAGAAGTTAGATCAGATGGCAAATTGGATTTGGTGCTAGGTCTTTCCCTTTAGGTTTTACCTCAACAATGTTTTCATTAGTTTCGCTCACTCTCGAAATCAAGCATTTTACAGCAGGTTGGAGCAGCCTGTATCTCAGCACAGGAATAAGGTAGGGAAGAATTCAAATACTCATTTTGACTGCCTCCAGAAGTTAGATCAGATGGCCAATGAATTTGGTGCTAGGCCTTTCCCTTTAGGTTTTACCCCAACAATGTTTTCATTAGTTTCGCTCACTCTCGAAATCAAGCATTTTACAGCAGGTTGGAGCAGCCTGTATCTCAGCACAGGAATAAGGTAGGGAAGAATTCTAAGGATCATTTTGACTGCCTCCAGAAGTTAGATCAGATGGCAAATTGGATTTGGTGCTAGGTCTTTCCCTTTAGGTTTTACCCCCAACAATGTTTTCATTAGTTTCGCTCACTCTCGAAATCAAACATTTTACAGCAGGTTGGAGCAGCCTGTATCTCAGCACAGGAATAAGGTAGGGAAGAATTCTAAGGATCATTTTGACTGCCTCCAGAAGTTAGATCAGATGGCAAATTGGATTTGGTGCTAGGTCTTTCCCTTTAGGTTTTACCCCAACAATGTTTTCATTAGTTTCGCTCACTCTCGAAATCAAGCATTTTACAGCAGGTTGGAGCAGCCTGTATCTCAGCACAGGAATAAGGTAGGGAAGAATTCAAATACTCATTTTGACTGCCTCCAGAAGTTAGATCAGATGGCAAATTGGATTTGGTGCTAGGTCTTTCCCTTTAGGTTTTACCCCAACAATGTTTTCATTAGTTTCGCTCACTCTCGAAATCAAGCATTTTACAGCAGGTTGGAGCAGCCTGTATCTCAGCACAGGAATAAGGTAGGGAAGAATTCAAATACTCATTTTGACTGCCTCCAGAAGTTAGATCAGATGGCCAATGCAATTTGGTGCTAGGTCTTTCCCTTTAGGTTTTACCCCAACAATGTTTTCATTAGTTTCGCTCACTCTCGAAATCAAGCATTTTACAGCAGGTTGGAGCAGCCTGTATCTCAGCACAGGAATAAGGTAGGGAAGAATTCAAATACTCATTTTGACTGCCTCCAGAAGTTAGATCAGGTGGCAAATTGGATTTGGTGCTAGGTCTTTCCCTTTAGGTTTTACCCCAACAATGTTTTCATTAGTTTCGCTCACTCTCGAAATCAAGCATTTTACAGCAGGTTGGAGCAGCCTGTATCTCAGCACAGGAATAAGGTAGGGAAGAATTCTAAGGATCATTTTGACTGCCTCCAGAAGTTAGATCAGATGGCAAATTGGATTTGGTGCTAGGTCTTTCCCTTTAGGTTTTACCCCAACAATGTTTTCATTAGTTTCGCTCACTCTCGAAATCAAGCATTTTACAGCAGGTTGGAGCAGCCTGTATCTCAGCACAGGAATAAGGTAGGGAAGAATTCAAATACTCATTTTGACTGCCTCCAGAAGTTAGATCAGATGGCCAATGCAATTTGGTGCTAGGCCTTTCCCTTTAGGTTTTACCCCAACAATGTTTTCATTAGTTTCGCTCACTCTCGAAATCAAGCATTTTACAGCAGGTTGGAGCAGCCTGTATCTCAGCACAGGAATAAGGTAGGGAAGAATTCAAATACTCATTTTGACTGCCTCCAGAAGTTAGATCAGATGGCCAATGGAATTTGGTGCTAGGTCTTTCCCTTTAGGTTTTACCCCAACAATGTTTTCATTAGTTTCGCTCACTCTCGAAATCAAGCATTTTACAGCAGGTTGGAGCAGCCTGTATCTCAGCACAGGAATAAGGTAGGGAAGAATTCTAAGGATCATTTTGACTGCCTCCAGAAGTTAGATCAGATGGCAAATTGGATTTGGTGCTAGGTCTTTCCCTTTAGGTTTTACCCCAACAATGTTTTCATTAGTTTCGCTCACTCTCGAAATCAAGCATTTTACAGCAGGTTGGAGCAGCCTGTATCTCAGCACAGGAATAAGGTAGGGAAGAATTCTAAGGATCATTTTGACTGCCTCCAGAAGTTAGATCAGATGGCAAATTGGATTTGGTGCTAGGTCTTTCCCTTTAGGTTTTACCCCAACAATGTTTTCATTAGTTTCGCTCACTCTCGAAATCAAGCATTTTACAGCAGGTTGGAGCAGCCTGTATCTCAGCACAGGAATAAGGTAGGGAAGAATTCTAAGGATCATTTTGACTGCCTCCAGAAGTTAGATCAGATGGCAAATTGGATTTGGTGCTAGGTCTTTCCCTTTAGGTTTTACCCCAACAATGTTTTCATTAGTTTCGCTCACTCTCGAAATCAAGCATTTTACAGCAGGTTGGAGCAGCCTGTATCTCAGCACAGGAATAAGGTAGGGAAGAATTCTAAGGATCATTTTGACTGCCTCCAGAAGTTAGATCAGATGGCAAATTGGATTTGGTGCTAGGTCTTTCCCTTTAGGTTTTACCCCAACAATGTTTTCATTAGTTTCGCTCACTCTCAAAATCAAGCATTTTACAGCAGGTTGGAGCAGCCTGTATCTCAGCACAGGAATAAGGTAGGGAAGAATTCAAATACTCATTTTGACTGCCTCCAGAAGTTAGATCAGATGGCCAATGCAATTTGGTGCTAGGCCTTTCCCTTTAGGTTTTACCCCAACAATGTTTTCATTAGTTTCGCTCACTCTCGAAATCAAGCATTTTACATCAGGTTGGAGCAGCCTGTATCTCAGCACAGTAATAAGGTAGGGAAGAATTCAAATACTCATTTTGACTGCCTCCAGAAGTTAGATCAAATGGCAAATTGGATTTGGTGCTAGGTTTTTCCCTTTAGGTTTTACCCCAACAATGTTTTCATTAGTTTCGCTCACTCTCGAAATCAAGCATTTTACAGCAGGTTGGAGCAGCCTGTATCTCAGCACAGGAATAAGGTAGGGAAGAATTCAAATACTCATTTTGACTGCCTCCAGAAGTTAGATCAGATGGCCAATGCAATTTGGTGCTAGGTCTTTCCCTTTAGGTTTTACCCCAACAATGTTTTCATTAGTTTCGCTCACTCTCGAAATCAAGCATTTTACAGCAGGTTGGAGCAGCCTGTATCTCAGCACAGGAATAAGGTAGGGAAGAATTCTAAGGATCATTTTGACTGCCTCCAGAAATTAGATCAGATGGCAAATTGGATTTGGTGCTAGGTCTTTCCCTTTAGGTTTTACCCCAACAATGTTTTCATTAGTTTCGCTCACTCTCGAAATCAAGCATTTTACAGCAGGTTGGAGCAGCCTGTATCTCAGCACAGGAATAAGGTAGGGAAGAATTCTAAGGATCATTTTGACTGCCTCCAGAAGTTAGATCAGATGGCCAATTGGATTTGGTGCTAGGTCTTTCCCTTTAGGTTTTACCCCAACAATGTTTTCATTAGTTTCGCTCACTCTCGAAATCAAGCATTTTACAGCAGGTTGGAGCAGCCTGTATCTCAGCACAGGAATAAGGTAGGGAAGAATTCAAATACTCATTTTGACTGCCTCCAGAAGTTAGATCAGATGGCCAATGCAATTTGGTGCTAGGCCTTTCCCTTTAGGTTTTACCCCAACAATGTTTTCATTAGTTTCGCTCACTCTCGAAATCAAGCATTTTACAGCAGGTTGGAGCAGCCTGTATCTCAGCACAGGAATAAGGTAGGGAAGAATTCAAATACTCATTTTGACTGCCTCCAGAAGTTAGATCAGATGGCAAATTGGATTTGGTGCTAGGTCTTTCCCTTTAGGTTTTACCCCAACAATGTTTTCATTAGTTTCGCTCACTCTCGAAATCAAGCATTTTACAGCAGGTTGGAGCAGCCTGTATCTCAGCACAGGAATAAGGTAGGGAAGAATTCAAATACTCATTTTGACTGCCTCCAGAAGTTAGATCAGATGGCCAATGCAATTTGGTGCTAGGCCTTTCCCTTTAGGTTTTACCCCAACAATGTTTTCATTAGTTTCGCTCACTCTCGAAATCAAGCATTTTACAGCAGGTTGGAGCAGCCTGTATCTCAGCACAGGAATAAGGTAGGGAAGAATTCAAATACTCATTTTGACTGCCTCCAGAAGTTAGATCAGATGGCCAATGAATTTGGTGCTAGGCCTTTCCCTTTAGGTTTTACCCCGACAATGTTTTCATTAGTTTCGCTCACTCTCGAAATCAAGCATTTTACAGCAGGTTGGAGCAGCCTGTATCTCAGCACAGGAATAAGGTAGGGAAGAATTCTAAGGATCATTTTGACTGCCTCCAGAAGTTAGATCAGATGGCAAATTGGATTTGGTGCTAGGTCTTTCCCTTTAGGTTTTACCCCAACAATGTTTTCATTAGTTTCGCTCACTCTCGAAATCAAGCATTTTACAGCAGGTTGGAGCAGCCTGTATCTCAGCACAGGAATAAGGTAGGGAAGAATTCAAATACTCATTTTGACTGCCTCCAGAAGTTAGATCAGATGGCCAATTGGATTTGGTGCTAGGTCTTTCCCTTTAGGTTTTACCCCAACAATGTTTTCATTAGTTTCGCTCACTCTCGAAATCAAGCATTTTACAGCAGGTTGGAGCAGCCTGTATCTCAGCACAGGAATAAGGTAGGGAAGAATTCTAAGGATCATTTTGACTGCCTCCAGAAGTTAGATCAGATGGCAAATTGGATTTGGTGCTAGGTCTTTCCCTTTAGGTTTTACCCCAACAATGTTTTCATTAGTTTCGCTCACTCTCGAAATCAAGCATTTTACAGCAGGTTGGAGCAGCCTGTATCTCAGCACAGGAATAAGGTAGGGAAGAATTCTAAGGATCATTTTGACTGCCTCCAGAAGTTAGATCAGATGGCAAATTGGATTTGGTGCTAGGTCTTTCCCTTTAGGTTTTACCCCAACAATGTTTTCATTAGTTTCGCTCACTCTCGAAATCAAGCATTTTACAGCAGGTTGGAGCAGCCTGTATCTCAGCACAGGAATAAGGTAGGGAAGAATTCTAAGGATCATTTTGACTGCCTCCAGAAGTTAGATCAGATGGCAAATTGGATTTGGTGCTAGGTCTTTCCCTTTAGGTTTTACCCCAACAATGTTTTCATTAGTTTCGCTCACTCTCGAAATCAAGCATTTTACAGCAGGTTGGAGCAGCCTGTATCTCAGCACAGGAATAAGGTAGGGAAGAATTCTAAGGATCATTTTGACTGCCTCCAGAAGTTAGATCAGATGGCAAATTGGATTTGGTGCTAGGTCTTTCCCTTTAGGTTTTACCCCAACAATGTTTTCATTAGTTTCGCTCACTCTCGAAATCAAGCATTTTACAGCAGGTTGGAGCAGCCTGTATCTCAGCACAGGAATAAGGTAGGGAAGAATTCAAATACTCATTTTGACTGCCTCCAGAAGTTAGATCAGATGGCCAATGCAATTTGGTGCTAGGCCTTTCCCTTTAGGTTTTACCCCAACAATGTTTTCATTAGTTTCGCTCACTCTCGAAATCAAGCATTTTACAGCAGGTTGGAGCAGCCTGTATCTCAGCACAGTAATAAGGTAGGGAAGAATTCTAAGGATCATTTTGACTGCCTCCAGAAGTTAGATCAGATGGCAAATTGGATTTGGTGCTAGGTCTTTCCCTTTAGGTTTTACCCCAACAATGTTTTCATTAGTTTTGCTCACTCTCGAAATCAAGCATTTTACAGCACGTTGGAGCAGCCTGTATCTCAGCACAGGAATAAGGTAGGGAAGAATTCTAAGGATCATTTTGACTGCCTCCAGAAGTTAGATCAGATGGCAAATTGGATTTGGTGCTAGGTCTTTCCCTTTAGGTTTTACCCCAACAATGTTTTCATTAGTTTCGCTCACTCTCGAAATCAAGCATTTTACAGCAGGTTGGAGCAGCCTGTATCTCAGCACAGGAATAAGGTAGGGAAGAATTCTAAGGATCATTTTGACTGCCTCCAGAAGTTAGATCAGATGGTCAATGGAATTTGGTGCTAGGTCTTTCCCTTTAGGTTTTACCCCAACAATGTTTTCATTAGTTTTGCTCACTCTCGAAATCAAGCATTTTACAGCACGTTGGAGCAGCCTGTATCTCAGCACAGGAATAAGGTAGGGAAGAATTCTAAGGATCATTTTGACTGCCTCCAGAAGTTAGATCAGATGGCAAATTGGATTTGGTGCTAGGCCTTTCCCTTTAGGTTTTACCCCAACAATGTTTTCATTAGTTTCGCTCACTCTCGAAATCAAGCATTTTACAGCAGGTTGGAGCAGCCTGTATCTCAGCACAGGAATAAGGTAGGGAAGAATTCTAAGGATCATTTTGACTGCCTCCAGAAGTTAGATCAGATGGCAAATTGGATTTGGTGCTAGGTCTTTCCCTTTAGGTTTTACCCCAACAATGTTTTCATTAGTTTCGCTCACTCTCGAAATCAAGCATTTTACAGCAGGTTGGAGCAGCCTGTATCTCAGCACAGGAATAAGGTAGGGAAGAATTCTAAGGATCATTTTGACTGCCTCCAGAAGTTAGATCAGATGGCAAATTGGATTTGGTGCTAGGTCTTTCCCTTTAGGTTTTACCCCAACAATGTTTTCATTAGTTTCGCTCACTCTCGAAATCAAGCATTTTACAGCAGGTTGGAGCAGCCTGTATCTCAGCACAGGAATAAGGTAGGGAAGAATTCTAAGGATCATTTTGACTGCCTCTAGAAGTTAGATCAGATGGCAAATTGGATTTGGTGCTAGGTCTTTCCCTTTAGGTTTTACCCCAACAATGTTTTCATTAGTTTCGCTCACTCTTGAAATCAAGCATTTTACAGCAGGTTGGAGCAGCCTGTATCTCAGCACAGGAATAAGGTAGGGAAGAATTCTAAGGATCATTTTGACTGCCTCCAGAAGTTAGATCAGATGGCAAATTGGATTTGGTGCTAGGTCTTTCCCTTTAGGTTTTACCCCAACAATGTTTTCATTAGTTTCGCTCACTCTCGAAATCAAGCATTTTACAGCAGGTTGGAGCAGCCTGTATCTCAGCACAGGAATAAGGAAGGGAAGAATTCTAGAGATCATTTTGAGTGCCTCCAGAAGGTAGATCAGATGGCCAATGCAATTTGGTGCTAGGCCTTTCCCTTTAGGTTTTACCCCAACAATGTTTTCATTAGTTTCGCTCACTCTCGAAATCAAGCATTTTACAGCAGGTTGGAGCAGCCTGTATCTCAGCACAGGAATAAGGTAGGGAAGAATTCAAATACTCATTTTGACTGCCTCCAGAAGTTAGATCAGATGGCAAATTGGATTTGGTGCTAGGTCTTTCCCTTTAGGTTTTACCCTAACAATGTTTTCATTAGTTTCGCTCACTCTCGAAATCAAGCATTTTACAGCAGGTTGGAGCAGCCTGTATCTCAGCACAGGAATAAGGTAGGGAAGAATTCAAATACTCATTTTGACTGCCTCCAGAAGTTAGATCAGATGGCCAATGCAATTTGGTGCTAGGCCTTTCCCTTTAGGTTTTACCCCAACAATGTTTTCATTAGTTTCGCTCACTCTCGAAATCAAGCATTTTACAGCAGGTTGGAGCAGCCTGTATCTCAGCACAGGAATAAGGTAGGGAAGAATTCAAATACTCATTTTGACTGCCTCCAGAAGTTAGATCAGATGGCCAATGAATTTGGTGCTAGGCCTTTCCCTTTAGGTTTTACCCCAACAATGTTTTCATTAGTTTCGCTCACTCTCGAAATCAAGCATTTTACAGCAGGTTGGAGCAGCCTGTATCTCAGCACAGGAATAAGGTACGGAAGAATTCAAATACTCATTTTGACTGCCTCCAGAAGTTAGATCAGATGGCAAATTGGATTTGGTGCTAGGTCTTTCCCTTTAGGTTTTACCCCAACAATGTTTTCATTAGTTTCGCTCACTCTCGAAATCAAGCATTTTACAGCAGGTTGGAGCAGCCTGTATCTCAGCACAGGAATAAGGTAGGGAAGAATTCAAATACTCATTTTGACTGCCTCCAGAAGTTAGATCAGATGGCCAATGCAATTTGGTGCTAGGTCTTTCCCTTTAGGTTTTACCCCAACAATGTTTTCATTAGTTTCGCTCACTCTCGAAATCAAGCATTTTACAGCAGGTTGGAGCAGCCTGTATCTCAGCACAGGAATAAGGTAGGGAAGAATTCTAAGGATCATTTTGACTGCCTCCAGAAGTTAGATCAGATGGCAAATTGGATTTGGTGCTAGGGCTTTCCCTTTAGGTTTTACCCCAACAATGTTTTCATTAGTTTCGCTCACTCTCGAAATCAAGCATTTTACAGCAGGTTGGAGCAGCCTGTATCTCAGCACAGGAATAAGGTAGGGAAGAATTCTAAGGATCATTTTGGCTGCCTCCAGAAGTTAGATCAGATGGCAAATTGGATTTGGTGCTAGGTCTTTCCCTTTAGGTTTTACCCCAACAATGTTTTCATTAGTTTCGCTCACTCTCGAAATCAAGCATTTTACAGCAGGTTGGAGCAGCCTGTATCTCAGCACAGGAATAAGGTAGGGAAGAATTCTAAGGATCATTTTGACTGCCTCCAGAAGTTAGATCAGATGGCAAATTGGATTTGGTGCTAGGTCTTTCCCTTTAGGTTTTACCCCAACAATGTTTTCATTAGTTTCGCTCACTCTCGAAATCAAGCATTTTACAGCAGGTTGGAGCAGCCTGTATCTCAGCACAGGAATAAGGTAGGGAAGAATTCTAAGGATCATTTTGACTGCCTCCAGAAGTTAGATCAGATGGCAAATTGGATTTGGTGCTAGGTCTTTCCCTTTAGGTTTTACCCCAACAATGTTTTCATTAGTTTCGCTCACTCTCGAAATCAAGCATTTTACAGCAGGTTGGAGCAGCCTGTATCTCAGCACAGGAATAAGGTAGGGAAGAATTCTAAGGATCATTTTGACTGCCTCCAGAAGTTAGATCAGATGGCAAATTGGATTTGGTGCTAGGTCTTTCCCTTTAGGTTTTACCCCAACAATGTTTTCATTAGTTTCGCTCACTCTCGAAATCAAGCATTTTACAGCAGGTTGGAGCAGCCTGTATCTCAGCACAGGAATAAGGTAGGGAAGAATTCTAAGGATCATTTTGACTGCCTCCAGAAGTTAGATCAGATGGCAAATTGGATTTGGTGCTAGGTCTTTCCCTTTAGGTTTTACCCCAACAATGTTTTCATTAGTTTCGCTCACTCTCGAAATCAAGCATTTTACAGCAGGTTGGAGCAGCCTGTATCTCAGCACAGGAATAAGGTAGGGAAGAATTCTAAGGATCATTTTGACTGCCTCCAGAAGTTAGATCAGATGGCCAATGCAATTTGGTGCTAGGTCTTTCCCTTTAGGTTTTACCCCAACAATGTTTTCATTAGTTTCGCTCACTCTCGAAATCAAGCATTTTACAGCAGGTTGGAGCAGCCTGTATCTCAGCACAGGAATAAGGTAGGGAAGAATTCAAATACTCATTTTGACTGCCTCCAGAAGTTAGATCAGATGGCCAATGCAATTTGGTGCTAGGCCTTTCCCTTTAGGTTTTACCCCAACAATGTTTTCATTAGTTTCGCTCACTCTCGAAATCAAGCATTTTACAGCAGGTTGGAGCAGCCTGTATCTCAGCACAGTAATAAGGTAGGGAAGAATTCTAAGGATCATTTTGACTGCCTCCAGAAGTTAGATCAGATGGCAAATTGGATTTGGTGCTAGGCCTTTCCCTTTAGGTTTTACCCCAACAAAGTTTTCATTAGTTTCGCTCACTCTCGAAATCAAGCATTTTACAGCAGGTTGGAGCAGCCTGTATCTCAGCACAGTAATAAGGTAGGGAAGAATTCTAAGGATCATTTTGACTGCCTCCAGAAGTTAGATCAGGTGGCAAATTGGATTTGGTGCTAGGCCTTTCCCTTTAGGTTTTACCCCAACAAAGTTTTCATTAGTTTCGCTCACTCTCGAAATCAAGCATTTTACAGCAGGTTGGAGCAGCCTGTATCTCAGCACAGGAATAAGGTAGGGAAGAATTCTAAGGATCATTTTGACTGCCTCCAGAAGTTAGATCAGATGGCAAATTGGATTTGGTGCTAGGTCTTTCCCTTTAGGTTTTACCCCAACAATGTTTTCATTAGTTTCGCTCACTCTCGAAATCAAGCATTTTACAGCAGGTTGGAGCAGCCTGTATCTCAGCACAGGAATAAGGTAGGGAAGAATTCTAAGGATCATTTTGACTGCCTCCAGAAGTTAGATCAGATGGCAAATTGGATTTGGTGCTAGGTCTTTCCCTTTAGGTTTTACCCCAACAATGTTTTCATTAGTTTCGCTCACTCTCGAAATCAAGCATTTTACAGCAGGTTGGAGCAGCCTGTATCTCAGCACAGGAATAAGGTAGGGAAGAATTCTAAGGATCATTTTGACTGCCTCCAGAAGTTAGATCAGATGGCAAATTGGATTTGGTGCTAGGTCTTTCCCTTTAGGTTTTACCCCAACAATGTTTTCATTAGTTTCGCTCACTCTCGAAATCAAGCATTTTACAGCAGGTTGGAGCAGCCTGTATCTCAGCACAGGAATAAGGTAGGGAAGAATTCTAAGGATCATTTTGACTGCCTCCAGAAGTTAGATCAGATGGCAAATTGGATTTGGTGCTAGGTCTTTCCCTTTAGGTTTTACCCCAACAATGTTTTCATTAGTTTCGCTCACTCTCGAAATCAAGCATTTTACAGCAGGTTGGAGCAGCCTGTATCTCAGCACAGGAATAAGGTAGGGAAGAATTCAAATACTTATTTTGACTGCCTCCAGAAGTTAGATCAGATGGTCAATGGAATTTGGTGCTAGGTCTTTCCCTTTAGGTTTTACCCCAACAATGTTTTCATTAGTTTTGCTCACTCTCGAAATCAAGCATTTTACAGCACGTTGGAGCAGCCTGTATCTCAGCACAGGAATAAGGTAGGGAAGAATTCTAAGGATCATTTTGACTGCCTCCAGAAGTTAGATCAGATGGCAAATTGGATTTGGTGCTAGGCCTTTCCCTTTAGGTTTTACCCCAACAATGTTTTCATTAGTTTCGCTCACTCTCGAAATCAAGCATTTTACAGCAGGTTGGAGCAGCCTGTATCTCAGCACAGGAATAA
Source organism: Melanerpes formicivorus (assembly GCF_026170545.1). Classification (NCBI taxonomy): domain Eukaryota; kingdom Metazoa; phylum Chordata; class Aves; order Piciformes; family Picidae; genus Melanerpes; species Melanerpes formicivorus. Next base: position 23,885 of record NW_027143103.1, read on the forward strand.
GGTAGGGAAGAATTCTAAGGATCATTTTGACTGCCTCCAGAAGTTAGATCAGATGGCAAATTGGATTTGGTGCTAGGTCTTTCCCTTTAGGTTTTACCCCAACAATGTTTTCATTAGTTTCGCTCACTCTCGAAATCAAGCATTTTACAGCAGGTTGGAGCAGCCTGTATCTCAGCACAGGAATAAGGTAGGGAAGAATTCTAAGGATCATTTTGACTGCCTCCAGAAGTTAGATCAGATGGCAAATTGGATTTGGTGCTAGGTCTTTCCCTTTAGGTTTTACCCCAACAATGTTTTCATTAGTTTCGCTCACTCTCGAAATCAAGCATTTTACAGCAGGTTGGAGCAGCCTGTATCTCAGCACAGGAATAAGGTAGGGAAGAATTCTAAGGATCATTTTGACTGCCTCCAGAAGTTAGATCAGATGGCAAATTGGATTTGGTGCTAGGTCTTTCCCTTTAGGTTTTACCCCAACAATGTTTTCATTAGTTTCGCTCACTCTCGAAATCAAGCATTTTACAGCAGGTTGGAGCAGCCTGTATCTCAGCACAGGAATAAGGTAGGGAAGAATTCTAAGGATCATTTTGACTGCCTCCAGAAGTTAGATCAGATGGCAAATTGGATTTGGTGCTAGGTCTTTCCCTTTAGGTTTTACCCCAACAATGTTTTCATTAGTTTCGCTCACTCTCGAAATCAAGCATTTTACAGCAGGTTGGAGCAGCCTGTATCTCAGCACAGGAATAAGGTAGGGAAGAATTCTAAGGATCATTTTGACTGCCTCCAGAAGTTAGATCAGATGGCCAATGCAATTTGGTGCTAGGCCTTTCCCTTTAGGTTTTACCCCAACAATGTTTTCATTAGTTTCGCTCACTCTCGAAATCAAGCATTTTACATCAGGTTGGAGCAGCCTGTATCTCAGCACAGGAATAAGGTAGGGAAGAATTCTAAGGATCATTTTGACTGCCTCCAGAAGTTAGATCAGATGGCCAATGCAATTTGGTGCTAGGCCTTTCCCTTTAGGTTTTACCCCAACAATGTTTTCATTAGTTTCGCTCACTCTCGAAATCAAGCATTTTACAGCAGGTTGGAGCAGCCTGTATCTCAGCACAGGAATAAGGTAGGGAAGAATTCTAAGGATCATTTTGACTGCCTCCAGAAGTTAGATCAGATGGCAAATTGGATTTGGTGCTAGGTCTTTCCCTTTAGGTTTTACCCCAACAATGTTTTCATTAGTTTCGCTCACTCTCGAAATCAAGCATTTTACAGCAGGTTGGAGCAGCCTGTATCTCAGCACAGGAATAAGGTAGGGAAGAATTCTAAGGATCATTTTGACTGCCTCCAGAAGTTAGATCAGATGGCAAATTGGATTTGGTGCTAGGTCTTTCCCTTTAGGTTTTACCCCAACAATGTTTTCATTAGTTTCGCTCACTCTCGAAATCAAGCATTTTACAGCAGGTTGGAGCAGCCTGTATCTCAGCACAGGAATAAGGTAGGGAAGAATTCTAAGGATCATTTTGACTGCCTCCAGAAGTTAGATCAGATGGCAAATTGGATTTGGTGCTAGGTCTTTCCCTTTAGGTTTTACCCCAACAATGTTTTCATTAGTTTCGCTCACTCTCGAAATCAAGCATTTTACAGCAGGTTGGAGCAGCCTGTATCTCAGCACAGGAATAAGGTAGGGAAGAATTCTAAGGATCATTTTGACTGCCTCCAGAAGTTAGATCAGATGGCCAATGCAATTTGGTGCTAGGCCTTTCCCTTTAGGTTTTACCCCAACAATGTTTTCATTAGTTTCGCTCACTCTCGAAATCAAGCATTTTACATCAGGTTGGAGCAGCCTGTATCTCAGCACAGGAATAAGGTAGGGAAGAATTCTAAGGATCATTTTGACTGCCTCCAGAAGTTAGATCAGATGGCCAATGCAATTTGGTGCTAGGCCTTTCCCTTTAGGTTTTACCCCAACAATGTTTTCATTAGTTTCGCTCACTCTCGAAATCAAGCATTTTACAGCAGGTTGGAGCAGCCTGTATCTCAGCACAGGAATAAGGTAGGGAAGAATTCTAAGGATCATTTTGACTGCCTCCAGAAGTTAGATCAGATGGCCAATTGGATTTGGTGCTAGGTCTTTCCCTTTAGGTTTTACCCCAACAATGTTTTCATTAGTTTCGCTCACTCTCGAAATCAAGCATTTTACAGCAGGTTGGAGCAGCCTGTATCTCAGCACAGGAATAAGGTAGGGAAGAATTCTAGGGATCATTTTGACTGCCTCCAGAAGGTAGATCAGATGGCCAATGCAATTTGGTGCTAGGCCTTTCCCTTTAGGTTTTACCCCAACAATGTTTTCATTAGTTTCGCTCACTCTCGAAATCAAGCATTTTACAGCAGGTTGGAGCAGCCTGTATCTCAGCACAGGAATAAGGTAGGGAAGAATTCAAATACTCATTTTGACTGCCTCCAGAAGTTAGATCAGATGGCAAATTGGATTTGGTGCTAGGTCTTTCCCTTTAGGTTTTACCCTAACAATGTTTTCATTAGTTTCGCTCACTCTCGAAATCAAGCATTTTACAGCAGGTTGGAGCAGCCTGTATCTCAGCACAGGAATAAGGTAGGGAAGAATTCAAATACTCATTTTGACTGCCTCCAGAAGTTAGATCAGATGGCAAATTGGATTTGGTGCTAGGTCTTTCCCTTTAGGTTTTACCCCAACAATGTTTTCATTAGTTTCGCTCACTCTCGAAATCAAGCATTTTACAGCAGGTTGGAGCAGCCTGTATCTCAGCACAGGAATAAGGTAGGGAAGAATTCTAAGGATCATTTTGACTGCCTCCAGAAGTTAGATCAGATGGCAAATTGGATTTGGTGCTAGGTCTTTCCCTTTAGGTTTTACCCCAACAATGTTTTCATTAGTTTCACTCACTCTCGAAATCAAGCATTTTACAGCAGGTTGGAGCAGCCTGTATCTCAGCACAGGAATAAGGTAGGGAAGAATTCTAAGGATCATTTTGACTGCCTCCAGAAGTTAGATCAGATGGCCAATGCAATTTGGTGCTAGGCCTTTCCCTTTAGGTTTTACCCCAACAATGTTTTCATTAGTTTCGCTCACTCTCGAAATCAAGCATTTTACAGCAGGTTGGAGCAGCCTGTATCTCAGCACAGGAATAAGGTAGGGAAGAATTCTAAGGATCATTTTGACTGCCTCCAGAAGTTAGATCAGATGGCAAATTGGATTTGGTGCTAGGTCTTTCCCTTTAGGTTTTACCCCAACAATGTTTTCATTAGTTTCGCTCACTCTCGAAATCAAGCATTTTACAGCAGGTTGGAGCAGCCTGTATCTCAGCACAGGAATAAGGTAGGGAAGAATTCAAATACTCATTTTGACTGCCTCCAGAAGTTAGATCAGATGGCCAATGCAATTTGGTGCTAGGCCTTTCCCTTTAGGTTTTACCCCAACAATGTTTTCATTAGTTTCGCTCACTCTCGAAATCAAGCATTTTACAGCAGGTTGGAGCAGCCTGTATCTCAGCACAGGAATAAGGTAGGGAAGAATTCAAATACTCATTTTGACTGCCTCCAGAAGTTAGATCAGATGGCAAATTGGATTTGGTGCTAGGTCTTTCCCTTTAGGTTTTACCCCAACAATGTTTTCATTAGTTTCGCTCACTCTCGAAATCAAGCATTTTACAGCAGGTTGGAGCAGCCTGTATCTCAGCACAGGAATAAGGTAGGGAAGAATTCTAAGGATCATTTTGACTGCCTCCAGAAGTTAGATCAGATGGCAAATTGGATTTGGTGCTAGGTCTTTCCCTTTAGGTTTTACCCCAACAATGTTTTCATTAGTTTCGCTCACTCTCGAAATCAAGCATTTTACAGCAGGTTGGAGCAGCCTGTATCTCAGCACAGGAATAAGGTAGGGAAGAATTCTAAGGATCATTTTGACTGCCTCCAGAAGTTAGATCAGATGGCAAATTGGATTTGGTGCTAGGTCTTTCCCTTTAGGTTTTACCCCAACAATGTTTTCATTAGTTTCGCTCACTCTCGAAATCAAGCATTTTACAGCAGGTTGGAGCAGCCTGTATCTCAGCACAGGAATAAGGTAGGGAAGAATTCTAAGGATCATTTTGACTGCCTCCAGAAGTTAGATCAGATGGCAAATTGGATTTGGTGCTAGGTCTTTCCCTTTAGGTTTTACCCCAACAATGTTTTCATTAGTTTCGCTCACTCTCGAAATCAAGCATTTTACAGCAGGTTGGAGCAGCCTGTATCTCAGCACAGGAATAAGGTAGGGAAGAATTCAAATACTTATTTTGACTGCCTCCAGAAGTTAGATCAGATGGTCAATGGAATTTGGTGCTAGGTCTTTCCCTTTAGGTTTTACCCCAACAATGTTTTCATTAGTTTTGCTCACTCTCGAAATCAAGCATTTTACAGCACGTTGGAGCAGCCTGTATCTCAGCACAGGAATAAGGTAGGGAAGAATTCAAATACTCATTTTGACTGCCTCCAGAAGTTAGATCAGATGGCAAATTGGATTTGGTGCTAGGCCTTTCCCTTTAGGTTTTACCCCAACAATGTTTTCATTAGTTTCGCTCACTCTCGAAATCAAGCATTTTACAGCAGGTTGGAGCAGCCTGTATCTCAGCACAGGAATAAGGTAGGGAAGAATTCTAAGGATCATTTTGACTGCCTCCAGAAGTTAGATCAGATGGCAAATTGGATTTGGTGCTAGGTCTTTCCCTTTAGGTTTTACCCCAACAATGTTTTCATTAGTTTCGCTCACTCTCGAAATCAAGCATTTTACAGCAGTTTGGAGCAGCCTGTATCTCAGCACAGGAATAAGGTAGGGAAGAATTCTAAGGCTCATTTTGACTGCCTCCAGAAGTTAGATCAGATGGCAAATTGGATTTGGTGCTAGGTCTTTCCCTTTAGGTTTTACCCCAACAATGTTTTCATTAGTTTCGCTCACTCTCGAAATCAAGCATTTTACAGCAGGTTGGAGCAGCCTGTATCTCAGCACAGGAATAAGGTAGGGAAGAATTCTAAGGATCATTTTGACTGCCTCCAGAAGTTAGATCAGATGGCAAATTGGATTTGGTGCTAGGTCTTTCCCTTTAGGTTTTACCCCAACAATGTTTTCATTAGTTTCGCTCACTCTCGAAATCAAGCATTTTACAGCAGGTTGGAGCAGCCTGTATCTCAGCACAGGAATAAGGTAGGGAAGAATTCTAAGGATCATTTTGACTGCCTCCAGAAGTTAGATCAGATGGCAAATTGGATTTGGTGCTAGGCCTTTCCCTTTAGGTTTTACCCCAACAATGTTTTCATTAGTTTCGCTCACTCTCGAAATCAAGCATTTTACAGCAGGTTGGAGCAGCCTGTATCTCAGCACAGGAATAAGGTAGGGAAGAATTCTAAGGATCATTTTGACTGCCTCCAGAAGTTAGATCAGATGGCCAATGCAATTTGGTGCTAGGTCTTTCCCTTTAGGTTTTACCCCAACAATGTTTTCATTAGTTTCGCTCACTCTCGAAATCAAGCATTTTACAGCAGGTTGGAGCAGCCTGTATCTCAGCACAGGAATAAGGTAGGGAAGAATTCTAAGGATCATTTTGACTGCCTCCAGAAGTTAGATCAGATGGCAAATTGGATTTGGTGCTAGGTCTTTCCCTTTAGGTTTTACCCCAACAATGTTTTCATTAGTTTCGCTCACTCTCGAAATCAAGCATTTTACAGCAGGTTGGAGCAGCCTGTATCTCAGCACAGGAATAAGGTAGGGAAGAATTCTAAGGATCATTTTGACTGCCTCCAGAAGTTAGATCAGATGGCAAATTGGATTTGGTGCTAGGTCTTTCCCTTTAGGTTTTACCCCAACAATGTTTTCATTAGTTTCGCTCACTCTCGAAATCAAGCATTTTACAGCAGGTTGGAGCAGCCTGTATCTCAGCACAGGAATAAGGTAGGGAAGAATTCTAGGGATCATTTTGACTGCCTCCAGAAGGTAGATCAGATGGCCAATGCAATTTGGTGCTAGGCCTTTCCCTTTAGGTTTTACCCCAACAATGTTTTCATTAGTTTCGCTCACTCTCGAAATCAAGCATTTTACAGCAGGTTGGAGCAGCCTGTATCTCAGCACAGGAATAAGGTAGGGAAGAATTCAAATACTCATTTTGACTGCCTCCAGAAGTTAGATCAGATGGCAAATTGGATTTGGTGCTAGGTCTTTCCCTTTAGGTTTTACCCCAACAATGTTTTCATTAGTTTCGCTCACTCTCGAAATCAAGCATTTTACAGCAGGTTGGAGCAGCCTGTATCTCAGCACAGGAATAAGGTAGGGAAGAATTCAAATACTCATTTTGACTGCCTCCAGAAGTTAGATCAGATGGCCAATGCAATTTGGTGCTAGGCCTTTCCCTTTAGGTTTTACCCCAACAATGTTTTCATTAGTTTCGCTCACTCTCGAAATCAAGCATTTTACAGCAGGTTGGAGCAGCCTGTATCTCAGCACAGGAATAAGGTAGGGAAGAATTCTAAGGATCATTTTGACTGCCTCCAGAAGTTAGATCAGATGGCAAATTGGATTTGGTGCTAGGTCTTTCCCTTTAGGTTTTACCCCAACAATGTTTTCATTAGTTTCGCTCACTCTCGAAATCAAGCATTTTACAGCAGGTTGGAGCAGCCTGTATCTCAGCACAAGAATAAGGTAGGGAAGAATTCAAATACTCATTTTGACTGCCTCCAGAAGTTAGATCAGATGGCCAATGCAATTTGGTGCTAGGCCTTTCCCTTTAGGTTTTACCCCAACAATGTTTTCATTAGTTTCGCTCACTCTCGAAATCAAGCATTTTACAGCAGGTTGGAGCAGCCTGTATCTCAGCACAGGAATAAGGTAGGGAAGAATTCAAATACTCATTTTGACTGCCTCCAGAAGTTAGATCAGATGGCAAATTGGATTTGGTGCTAGGTCTTTCCCTTTAGGTTTTACCCCAACAATGTTTTCATTAGTTTCGCTCACTCTCGAAATCAAGCATTTTACAGCAGGTTGGAGCAGCCTGTATCTCAGCACAGGAATAAGGTAGGGAAGAATTCTAAGGATCATTTTGACTGCCTCCAGAAGTTAGATCAGATGGCCAATGCAATTTGGTGCTAGGTCTTTCCCTTTAGGTTTTACCCCAACAATGTTTTCATTAGTTTCGCTCACTCTCGAAATCAAGCATTTTACAGCAGGTTGGAGCAGCCTGTATCTCAGCACAGGAATAAGGTAGGGAAGAATTCTAAGGATCATTTTGACTGCCTCCAGAAGTTAGATCAGATGGCAAATTGGATTTGGTGCTAGGTCTTTCCCTTTAGGTTTTACCCCAACAATGTTTTCATTAGTTTCGCTCACTCTCGAAATCAAGCATTTTACAGCAGGTTGGAGCAGCCTGTATCTCAGCACAGGAATAAGGTAGGGAAGAATTCTAAGGATCATTTTGACTGCCTCCAGAAGTTAGATCAGATGGCAAATTGGATTTGGTGCTAGGTCTTTCCCTTTAGGTTTTACCCCAACAATGTTTTCATTAGTTTCGCTCACTCTCGAAATCAAGCATTTTACAGCAGGTTGGAGCAGCCTGTATCTCAGCACAGGAATAAGGTAGGGAAGAATTCTAGGGATCATTTTGACTGCCTCCAGAAGTTAGATCAGATGGCAAATTGGATTTGGTGCTAGGCCTTTCCCTTTAGGTTTTACCCCAACAATGTTTTCATTAGTTTCGCTCACTCTCGAAATCAAGCATTTTACAGCAGGTTGGAGCAGCCTGTATCTCAGCACAGGAATAAGGTAGGGAAGAATTCAAATACTCATTTTGACTGCCTCCAGAAGTTAGATCAGATGGCAAATTGGATTTGGTGCTAGGTCTTTCCCTTTAGGTTTTACCCCAACAATGTTTTCATTAGTTTCGCTCACTCTCGAAATCAAGCATTTTACAGCAGGTTGGAGCAGCCTGTATCTCAGCACAGGAATAAGGTAGGGAAGAATTCAAATACTCATTTTGACTGCCTCCAGAAGTTAGATCAGATGGCAAATTGGATTTGGTGCTAGGTCTTTCCCTTTAGGTTTTACCCCAACAATGTTTTCATTAGTTTCGCTCACTCTCGAAATCAAGCATTTTACAGCAGGTTGGAGCAGCCTGTATCTCAGCACAGGAATAAGGTAGGGAAGAATTCTAAGGATCATTTTGACTGCCTCCAGAAGTTAGATCAGATGGCCAATGCAATTTGGTGCTAGGCCTTTCCCTTTAGGTTTTACCCCAACAATGTTTTCATTAGTTTCGCTCACTCTCGAAATCAAGCATTTTACAGCAGGTTGGAGCAGCCTGTATCTCAGCACAGGAATAAGGTAGGGAAGAATTCAAATACTCATTTTGACTGCCTCCAGAAGTTAGATCAGATGGCAAATTGGATTTGGTGCTAGGCCTTTCCCTTTAGGTTTTACCCCAACAATGTTTTCATTAGTTTCGCTCACTCTCGAAATCAAGCATTTTACAGCAGGTTGGAGCAGCCTGTATCTCAGCACAGGAATAAGGTAGGGAAGAATTCTAAGGATCATTTTGACTGCCTCCAGAAGTTAGATCAGATGGCAAATTGGATTTGGTGCTAGGTCTTTCCCTTTAGGTTTTACCCCAACAATGTTTTCATTAGTTTCGCTCACTCTCGAAATCAAGCATTTTACAGCAGGTTGGAGCAGCCTGTATCTCAGCACAGGAATAAGGTAGGGAAGAATTCTAAGGATCATTTTGACTGCCTCCAGAAGTTAGATCAGATGGCAAATTGGATTTGGTGCTAGGTCTTTCCCTTTAGGTTTTACCCCAACAATGTTTTCATTAGTTTCGCTCACTCTCGAAATCAAGCATTTTACAGCAGGTTGGAGCAGCCTGTATCTCAGCACAGGAATAAGGTAGGGAAGAATTCTAAGGATCATTTTGACTGCCTCCAGAAGTTAGATCAGATGGCCAATGCAATTTGGTGCTAGGTCTTTCCCTTTAGGTTTTACCCCAACAATGTTTTCATTAGTTTCGCTCACTCTCGAAATCAAGCATTTTACAGCAGGTTGGAGCAGCCTGTATCTCAGCACAGGAATAAGGTAGGGAAGAATTCTAAGGATCATTTTGACTGCCTCCAGAAGTTAGATCAGATGGCAAATTGGATTTGGTGCTAGGTCTTTCCCTTTAGGTTTTACCCCAACAATGTTTTCATTAGTTTCGCTCACTCTCGAAATCAAGCATTTTACAGCAGGTTGGAGCAGCCTGTATCTCAGCACAGGAATAAGGTAGGGAAGAATTCTAAGGATCATTTTGACTGCCTCCAGAAGTTAGATCAGATGGCAAATTGGATTTGGTGCTAGGTCTTTCCCTTTAGGTTTTACCCCAACAATGTTTTCATTAGTTTCGCTCACTCTCGAAATCAAGCATTTTACAGCAGGTTGGAGCAGCCTGTATCTCAGCACAGGAATAAGGTAGGGAAGAATTCTAGGGATCATTTTGACTGCCTCCAGAAGGTAGATCAGATGGCCAATGCAATTTGGTGCTAGGCCTTTCCCTTTAGGTTTTACCCCAACAATGTTTTCATTAGTTTCGCTCACTCTCGAAATCAAGCATTTTACAGCAGGTTGGAGCAGCCTGTATCTCAGCACAGGAATAAGGTAGGGAAGAATTCAAATACTCATTTTGACTGCCTCCAGAAGTTAGATCAGATGGCAAATTGGATTTGGTGCTAGGTCTTTCCCTTTAGGTTTTACCCCAACAATGTTTTCATTAGTTTCGCTCACTCTCGAAATCAAGCATTTTACAGCAGGTTGGAGCAGCCTGTATCTCAGCACAGGAATAAGGTAGGGAAGAATTCAAATACTCATTTTGACAGCCTCCAGAAGTTAGATCAGATGGCCAATGCAATTTGGTGCTAGGCCTTTCCCTTTAGGTTTTACCCCAACAATGTTTTCATTAGTTTCGCTCACTCTCGAAATCAAGCATTTTACAGCAGGTTGGAGCAGCCTGTATCTCAGCACAGGAATAAGGTAGGGAAGAATTCTAAGGATCATTTTGACTGCCTCCAGAAGTTAGATCAGATGGCAAATTGGATTTGGTGCTAGGTCTTTCCCTTTAGGTTTTACCCCAACAATGTTTTCATTAGTTTCGCTCACTCTCGAAATCAAGCATTTTACAGCAGGTTGGAGCAGCCTGTATCTCAGCACAAGAATAAGGTAGGGAAGAATTCAAATACTCATTTTGACTGCCTCCAGAAGTTAGATCAGATGGCCAATGCAATTTGGTGCTAGGCCTTTCCCTTTAGGTTTTACCCCAACAATGTTTTCATTAGTTTCGCTCACTCTCGAAATCAAGCATTTTACAGCAGGTTGGAGCAGCCTGTATCTCAGCACAGGAATAAGGTAGGGAAGAATTCAAATACTCATTTTGACTGCCTCCAGAAGTTAGATCAGATGGCAAATTGGATTTGGTGCTAGGTCTTTCCCTTTAGGTTTTACCCCAACAATGTTTTCATTAGTTTCGCTCACTCTCGAAATCAAGCATTTTACAGCAGGTTGGAGCAGCCTGTATCTCAGCACAGGAATAAGGTAGGGAAGAATTCTAAGGATCATTTTGACTGCCTCCAGAAGTTAGATCAGATGGCCAATGCAATTTGGTGCTAGGCCTTTCCCTTTAGGTTTTACCCCAACAATGTTTTCATTAGTTTCGCTCACTCTCGAAATCAAGCATTTTACAGCAGGTTGGAGCAGCCTGTATCTCAGCACAGGAATAAGGTAGGGAAGAATTCAAATACTCATTTTGACTGCCTCCAGAAGTTAGATCAGATGGCAAATTGGATTTGGTGCTAGGCCTTTCCCTTTAGGTTTTACCCCAACAATGTTTTCATTAGTTTCGCTCACTCTCGAAATCAAGCATTTTACAGCAGGTTGGAGCAGCCTGTATCTCAGCACAGGAATAAGGTAGGGAAGAATTCTAAGGATCATTTTGACTGCCTCCAGAAGTTAGATCAGATGGCCAATGCAATTTGGTGCTAGGCCTTTCCCTTTAGGTTTTACCCCAACAATGTTTTCATTAGTTTCGCTCACTCTCGAAATCAAGCATTTTACAGCAGGTTGGAGCAGCCTGTATCTCAGCACAGGAATAAGGTAGGGAAGAATTCAAATACTCATTTTGACTGCCTCCAGAAGTTAGATCAGATGGCAAATTGGATTTGGTGCTAGGCCTTTCCCTTTAGGTTTTACCCCAACAATGTTTTCATTAGTTTCGCTCACTCTCGAAATCAAGCATTTTACAGCAGGTTGGAGCAGCCTGTATCTCAGCACAGGAATAAGGTAGGGAAGAATTCTAAGGATCATTTTGACTGCCTCCAGAAGTTAGATCAGATGGCAAATTGGATTTGGTGCTAGGTCTTTCCCTTTAGGTTTTACCCCAACAATGTTTTCATTAGTTTCGCTCACTCTCGAAATCAAGCATTTTACAGCAGGTTGGAGCAGCCTGTATCTCAGCACAGGAATAAGGTAGGGAAGAATTCTAAGGATCATTTTGACTGCCTCCAGAAGTTAGATCAGATGGCAAATTGGATTTGGTGCTAGGTCTTTCCCTTTAGGTTTTACCCCAACAATGTTTTCATTAGTTTCGCTCACTCTCGAAATCAAGCATTTTACAGCAGGTTGGAGCAGCCTGTATCTCAGCACAGGAATAAGGTAGGGAAGAATTCTAAGGATCATTTTGACTGCCTCCAGAAGTTAGATCAGATGGCCAATGCAATTTGGTGCTAGGTCTTTCCCTTTAGGTTTTACCCCAACAATGTTTTCATTAGTTTCGCTCACTCTCGAAATCAAGCATTTTACAGCAGGTTGGAGCAGCCTGTATCTCAGCACAGGAATAAGGTAGGGAAGAATTCTAAGGATCATTTTGACTGCCTCCAGAAGTTAGATCAGATGGCAAATTGGATTTGGTGCTAGGTCTTTCCCTTTAGGTTTTACCCCAACAATGTTTTCATTAGTTTCGCTCACTCTCGAAATCAAGCATTTTACAGCAGGTTGGAGCAGCCTGTATCTCAGCACAGGAATAAGGTAGGGAATAATTCTAAGGATCATTTTGACTGCCTCCAGAAGTTAGATCAGATGGCCAATGCAATTTGGTGCTAGGCCTTTCCCTTTAGGTTTTACCCCAACAATGTTTTCATTAGTTTCGCTCACTCTCGAAATCAAGCATTTTACAGCAGGTTGGAGCAGCCTGTATCTCAGCACAGGAATAAGGTAGGGAAGAATTCTAAGGATCATTTTGACTGCCTCCAGAAGTTAGATCAGATGGCAAATTGGATTTGGTGCTAGGTCTTTCCCTTTAGGTTTTACCCCAACAATGTTTTCATTAGTTTCGCTCACTCTCGAACTCAAGCATTTTACAGCAGGTTGGAGCAGCCTGTATCTCAGCACAGGAATAAGGTAGGGAAGAATTCTAAGGATCATTTTGACTGCCTCCAGAAGTTAGATCAGATGGCAAATTGGATTTGGTGCTAGGTCTTTCCCTTTAGGTTTTACCCCAACAATGTTTTCATTAGTTTCGCTCACTCTCGAAATCAAGCATTTTACAGCAGGTTGGAGCAGCCTGTATCTCAGCACAGGAATAAGGTAGGGAAGAATTCTAGGGATCATTTTGACTGCCTCCAGAAGGTAGATCAGATGGCCAATGCAATTTGGTGCTAGGCCTTTCCCTTTAGGTTTTACCCCAACAATGTTTTCATTAGTTTCGCTCACTCTCGAAATCAAGCATTTTACAGCAGGTTGGAGCAGCCTGTATCTCAGCACAGGAATAAGGTAGGGAAGAATTCTAAGGATCATTTTGACTGCCTCCAGAAGTTAGATCAGATGGCAAATTGGATTTGGTGCTAGGTCTTTCCCTTTAGGTTTTACCCCAACAATGTTTTCATTAGTTTCGCTCACTCTCGAAATCAAGCATTTTACAGCAGGTTGGAGCAGCCTGTATCTCAGCACAGGAATAAGGTAGGGAAGAATTCAAATACTTATTTTGACTGCCTCCAGAAGTTAGATCAGATGGTCAATGGAATTTGGTGCTAGGTCTTTCCCTTTAGGTTTTACCCCAACAATGTTTTCATTAGTTTTGCTCACTCTGAAATCAAGCATTTTACAGCACGTTGGAGCAGCCTGTATCTCAGCACAGGAATAAGGTAGGGAAGAATTCAAATACTCATTTTGACTGCCTCCAGAAGTTAGATCAGATGGCAAATTGGATTTGGTGCTAGGCCTTTCCCTTTAGGTTTTACCCCAACAATGTTTTCATTAGTTTCGCTCACTCTCGAAATCAAGCATTTTACAGCAGGTTGGAGCAGCCTGTATCTCAGCACAGGAATAAGGTAGGGAAGAATTCTAAGGATCATTTTGACTGCCTCCAGAAGTTAGATCAGATGGCAAATTGGATTTGGTGCTAGGTCTTTCCCTTTAGGTTTTACCCCAACAATGTTTTCATTAGTTTCGCTCACTCTCGAAATCAAGCATTTTACAGCAGGTTGGAGCAGCCTGTATCTCAGCACAGGAATAAGGTAGGGAAGAATTCTAAGGATCATTTTGACTGCCTCCAGAAGTTAGATCAGATGGCAAATTGGATTTGGTGCTAGGTCTTTCCCTTTAGGTTTTACCCCAACAATGTTTTCATTAGTTTCGCTCACTCTCGAAATCAAGCATTTTACAGCAGGTTGGAGCAGCCTGTATCTCAGCACAGGAATAAGGTAGGGAAGAATTCTAAGGATCATTTTGACTGCCTCCAGAAGTTAGATCAGATGGCAAATTGGATTTGGTGCTAGGCCTTTCCCTTTAGGTTTTACCCCAACAATGTTTTCATTAGTTTCGCTCACTCTCGAAATCAAGCATTTTACAGCAGGTTGGAGCAGCCTGTATCTCAGCACAGGAATAAGGTAGGGAAGAATTCTAAGGATCATTTTGACTGCCTCCAGAAGTTAGATCAGATGGCCAATGCAATTTGGTGCTAGGTCTTTCCCTTTAGGTTTTACCCCAACAATGTTTTCATTCGTTTCGCTCACTCTCGAAATCAAGCATTTTACAGCAGGTTGGAGCAGCCTGTATCTCAGCACAGGAATAAGGTAGGGAAGAATTCTAAGGATCATTTTGACTGCCTCCAGAAGTTAGATCAGATGGCAAATTGGATTTGGTGCTAGGTCTTTCCCTTTAGGTTTTACCCCAACAATGTTTTCATTAGTTTCGCTCACTCTCGAAATCAAGCATTTTACAGCAGGTTGGAGCAGCCTGTATCTCAGCACAGGAATAAGGTAGGGAAGAATTCTAAGGATCATTTTGACTGCCTCCAGAAGTTAGATCAGATGGCAAATTGGATTTGGTGCTAGGTCTTTCCCTTTAGGTTTTACCCCAACAATGTTTTCATTAGTTTCGCTCACTCTCGAAATCAAGCATTTTACAGCAGGTTGGAGCAGCCTGTATCTCAGCACAGGAATAAGGTAGGGGAGAATTCTAGGGATCATTTTGACTGCCTCCAGAAGGTAGATCAGATGGCCAATGCAATTTGGTGCTAGGCCTTTCCCTTTAGGTTTTACCCCAACAATGTTTTCATTAGTTTCGCTCACTCTCGAAATCAAGCATTTTACAGCAGGTTGGAGCAGCCTGTATCTCAGCACAGGAATAAGGTAGGGAAGAATTCAAATACTCATTTTGACTGCCTCCAGAAGTTAGATCAGATGGCAAATTGGATTTGGTGCTAGGTCTTTCCCTTTAGGTTTTACCCCAACAATGTTTTCATTAGTTTCGCTCACTCTCGAAATCAAGCATTTTACAGCAGGTTGGAGCAGCCTGTATCTCAGCACAGGAATAAGGTAGGGAAGAATTCAAATACTCATTTTGACTGCCTCCAGAAGTTAGATCAGATGGCCAATGCAATTTGGTGCTAGGCCTTTCCCTTTAGGTTTTACCCCAACAATGTTTTCATTAGTTTCGCTCACTCTCGAAATCAAGCATTTTACAGCAGGTTGGAGCAGCCTGTATCTCAGCACAGGAATAAGGTAGGGAAGAATTCTAAGGATCATTTTGACTGCCTCCAGAAGTTAGATCAGATGGCAAATTGGATTTGGTGCTAGGTCTTTCCCTTTAGGTTTTACCCCAACAATGTTTTCATTAGTTTCGCTCACTCTCGAAATCAAGCATTTTACAGCAGGTTGGAGCAGCCTGTATCTCAGCACAAGAATAAGGTAGGGAAGAATTCAAATACTCATTTTGACTGCCTCCAGAAGTTAGATCAGATGGCCAATGCAATTTGGTGCTAGGCCTTTCCCTTTAGGTTTTACCCCAACAATGTTTTCATTAGTTTCGCTCACTCTCGAAATCAAGCATTTTACAGCAGGTTGGAGCAGCCTGTATCTCAGCACAGGAATAAGGTAGGGAAGAATTCAAATACTCATTTTGACTGCCTCCAGAAGTTAGATCAGATGGCCAATGGAATTTGGTGCTAGGTCTTTCCCTTTAGGTTTTACCCAACAATGTTTTCATTAGTTTCGCTCACTCTCGAAATCAAGCATTTTACAGCAGGTTGGAGCAGCCTGTATCTCAGCACAGGAATAAGGTAGGGAAGAATTCTAAGGATCATTTTGACTGCCTCCAGAAGTTAGATCAGATGGCCAATGCAATTTGGTGCTAGGTCTTTCCCTTTAGGTTTTACCCCAACAATGTTTTCATTCGTTTCGCTCACTCTCGAAATCAAGCATTTTACAGCAGGTTGGAGCAGCCTGTATCTCAGCACAGGAATAAGGTAGGGAAGAATTCTAAGGATCATTTTGACTGCCTCCAGAAGTTAGATCAGATGGCAAATTGGATTTGGTGCTAGGTCTTTCCCTTTAGGTTTTACCCCAACAATGTTTTCATTAGTTTCGCTCACTCTCGAAATCAAGCATTTTACAGCAGGTTGGAGCAGCCTGTATCTCAGCACAGGAATAAGGTAGGGAAGAATTCTAAGGATCATTTTGACTGCCTCCAGAAGTTAGATCAGATGGCAAATTGGATTTGGTGCTAGGTCTTTCCCTTTAGGTTTTACCCCAACAATGTTTTCATTAGTTTCGCTCACTCTCGAAATCAAGCATTTTACAGCAGGTTGGAGCAGCCTGTATCTCAGCACAGGAATAAGGTAGGGAAGAATTCTAGGGATCATTTTGACTGCCTCCAGAAGTTAGATCAGATGGCAAATTGGATTTGGTGCTAGGCCTTTCCCTTTAGGTTTTACCCCAACAATGTTTTCATTAGTTTCGCTCACTCTCGAAATCAAGCATTTTACAGCAGGTTGGAGCAGCCTGTATCTCAGCACAGGAATAAGGTAGGGAAGAATTCAAATACTCATTTTGACTGCCTCCAGAAGTTAGATCAGATGGCAAATTGGATTTGGTGCTAGGTCTTTCCCTTTAGGTTTTACCCCAACAATGTTTTCATTAGTTTCGCTCACTCTCGAAATCAAGCATTTTACAGCAGGTTGGAGCAGCCTGTATCTCAGCACAGGAATAAGGTAGGGAAGAATTCTAAGGATCATTTTGACTGCCTCCAGAAGTTAGATCAGATGGCCAATGCAATTTGGTGCTAGGCCTTTCCCTTTAGGTTTTACCCCAACAATGTTTTCATTAGTTTCGCTCACTCTCGAAATCAAGCATTTTACAGCAGGTTGGAGCAGCCTGTATCTCAGCACAGGAATAAGGTAGGGAAGAATTCAAATACTCATTTTGACTGCCTCCAGAAGTTAGATCAGATGGCAAATTGGATTTGGTGCTAGGCCTTTCCCTTTAGGTTTTACCCCAACAATGTTTTCATTAGTTTCGCTCACTCTCGAAATCAAGCATTTTACAGCAGGTTGGAGCAGCCTGTATCTCAGCACAGGAATAAGGTAGGGAAGAATTCTAAGGATCATTTTGACTGCCTCCAGAAGTTAGATCAGATGGCAAATTGGATTTGGTGCTAGGTCTTTCCCTTTAGGTTTTACCCCAACAATGTTTTCATTAGTTTCGCTCACTCTCGAAATCAAGCATTTTACAGCAGGTTGGAGCAGCCTGTATCTCAGCACAGGAATAAGGTAGGGAAGAATTCTAAGGATCATTTTGACTGCCTCCAGAAGTTAGATCAGATGGCAAATTGGATTTGGTGCTAGGTCTTTCCCTTTAGGTTTTACCCCAACAATGTTTTCATTAGTTTCGCTCACTCTCGAAATCAAGCATTTTACAGCAGGTTGGAGCAGCCTGTATCTCAGCACAGGAATAAGGTAGGGAAGAATTCTAAGGATCATTTTGACTGCCTCCAGAAGTTAGATCAGATGGCCAATGCAATTTGGTGCTAGGTCTTTCCCTTTAGGTTTTACCCCAACAATGTTTTCATTAGTTTCGCTCACTCTCGAAATCAAGCATTTTACAGCAGGTTGGAGCAGCCTGTATCTCAGCACAGGAATAAGGTAGGGAAGAATTCTAAGGATCATTTTGACTGCCTCCAGAAGTTAGATCAGATGGCAAATTGGATTTGGTGCTAGGTCTTTCCCTTTAGGTTTTACCCCAACAATGTTTTCATTAGTTTCGCTCACTCTCGAAATCAAGCATTTTACAGCAGGTTGGAGCAGCCTGTATCTCAGCACAGGAATAAGGTAGGGAAGAATTCTAAGGATCATTTTGACTGCCTCCAGAAGTTAGATCAGATGGCCAATGCAATTTGGTGCTAGGCCTTTCCCTTTAGGTTTTACCCCAACAATGTTTTCATTAGTTTCGCTCACTCTCGAAATCAAGCATTTTACAGCAGGTTGGAGCAGCCTGTATCTCAGCACAGGAATAAGGTAGGGAAGAATTCTAAGGATCATTTTGACTGCCTCCAGAAGTTAGATCAGATGGCAAATTGGATTTGGTGCTAGGTCTTTCCCTTTAGGTTTTACCCCAACAATGTTTTCATTAGTTTCGCTCACTCTCGAACTCAAGCATTTTACAGCAGGTTGGAGCAGCCTGTATCTCAGCACAGGAATAAGGTAGGGAAGAATTCTAAGGATCATTTTGACTGCCTCCAGAAGTTAGATCAGATGGCAAATTGGATTTGGTGCTAGGTCTTTCCCTTTAGGTTTTACCCCAACAATGTTTTCATTAGTTTCGCTCACTCTCGAAATCAAGCATTTTACAGCAGGTTGGAGCAGCCTGTATCTCAGCACAGGAATAAGGTAGGGAAGAATTCTAGGGATCATTTTGACTGCCTCCAGAAGGTAGATCAGATGGCCAATGCAATTTGGTGCTAGGCCTTTCCCTTTAGGTTTTACCCCAACAATGTTTTCATTAGTTTCGCTCACTCTCGAAATCAAGCATTTTACAGCAGGTTGGAGCAGCCTGTATCTCAGCACAGGAATAAGGTAGGGAAGAATTCAAATACTCATTTTGACTGCCTCCAGAAGTTAGATCAGATGGCCAATGCAATTTGGTGCTAGGTCTTTCCCTTTAGGTTTTACCCCAACAATGTTTTCATTAGTTTCGCTCACTCTCGAAATCAAGCATTTTACAGCAGGTTGGAGCAGCCTGTATCTCAGCACAGGAATAAGGTAGGGAAGAATTCTAAGGATCATTTTGACTGCCTCCAGAAGTTAGATCAGATGGCCAATGGAATTTGGTGCTAGGTCTTTCCCTTTAGGTTTTACCCAACAATGTTTTCATTAGTTTCGCTCACTCTCGAAATCAAGCATTTTACAGCAGGTTGGAGCAGCCTGTATCTCAGCACAGGAATAAGGTAGGGAAGAATTCTAAGGATCATTTTGACTGCCTCCAGAAGTTAGATCAGATGGCCAATGCAATTTGGTGCTAGGTCTTTCCCTTTAGGTTTTACCCCAACAATGTTTTCATTCGTTTCGCTCACTCTCGAAATCAAGCATTTTACAGCAGGTTGGAGCAGCCTGTATCTCAGCACAGGAATAAGGTAGGGAAGAATTCTAAGGATCATTTTGACTGCCTCCAGAAGTTAGATCAGATGGCAAATTGGATTTGGTGCTAGGTCTTTCCCTTTAGGTTTTACCCCAACAATGTTTTCATTAGTTTCGCTCACTCTCGAAATCAAGCATTTTACAGCAGGTTGGAGCAGCCTGTATCTCAGCACAGGAATAAGGTAGGGAAGAATTCTAAGGATCATTTTGACTGCCTCCAGAAGTTAGATCAGATGGCAAATTGGATTTGGTGCTAGGTCTTTCCCTTTAGGTTTTACCCCAACAATGTTTTCATTAGTTTCGCTCACTCTCGAAATCAAGCATTTTACAGCAGGTTGGAGCAGCCTGTATCTCAGCACAGGAATAAGGTAGGGAAGAATTCTAGGGATCATTTTGACTGCCTCCAGAAGTTAGATCAGATGGCAAATTGGATTTGGTGCTAGGCCTTTCCCTTTAGGTTTTACCCCAACAATGTTTTCATTAGTTTCGCTCACTCTCGAAATCAAGCATTTTACAGCAGGTTGGAGCAGCCTGTATCTCAGCACAGGAATAAGGTAGGGAAGAATTCAAATACTCATTTTGACTGCCTCCAGAAGTTAGATCAGATGGCAAATTGGATTTGGTGCTAGGTCTTTCCCTTTAGGTTTTACCCCAACAATGTTTTCATTAGTTTCGCTCACTCTCGAAATCAAGCATTTTACAGCAGGTTGGAGCAGCCTGTATCTCAGCACAGGAATAAGGTAGGGAAGAATTCTAAGGATCATTTTGACTGCCTCCAGAAGTTAGATCAGATGGCAAATTGGATTTGGTGCTAGGTCTTTCCCTTTAGGTTTTACCCCAACAATGTTTTCATTAGTTTCGCTCACTCTCGAAATCAAGCATTTTACAGCAGGTTGGAGCAGCCTGTATCTCAGCACAGGAATAAGGTAGGGAAGAATTCTAAGGATCATTTTGACTGCCTCCAGAAGTTAGATCAGATGGCAAATTGGATTTGGTGCTAGGTCTTTCCCTTTAGGTTTTACCCCAACAATGTTTTCATTAGTTTCGCTCACTCTCGAAATCAAGCATTTTACAGCAGGTTGGAGCAGCCTGTATCTCAGCACAGGAATAAGGTAGGGAAGAATTCTAAGGATCATTTTGACTGCCTCCAGAAGTTAGATCAGATGGCCAATGCAATTTGGTGCTAGGCCTTTCCCTTTAGGTTTTACCCCAACAATGTTTTCATTAGTTTCGCTCACTCTCGAAATCAAGCATTTTACAGCAGGTTGGAGCAGCCTGTATCTCAGCACAGGAATAAGGTAGGGAAGAATTCAAATACTCATTTTGACTGCCTCCAGAAGTTAGATCAGATGGCCAATGCAATTTGGTGCTAGGCCTTTCCCTTTAGGTTTTACCCCAACAATGTTTTCATTAGTTTCGCTCACTCTCGAAATCAAGCATTTTACAGCAGGTTGGAGCAGCCTGTATCTCAGCACAGGAATAAGGTAGGGAAGAATTCTAAGGATCATTTTGACTGCCTCCAGAAGTTAGATCAGATGGCCAATGCAATTTGGTGCTAGGTCTTTCCCTTTAGGTTTTACCCCAACAATGTTTTCATTAGTTTCGCTCACTCTCGAAATCAAGCATTTTACAGCAGGTTGGAGCAGCCTGTATCTCAGCACAGGAATAAGGTAGGGAAGAATTCTAAGGATCATTTTGACTGCCTCCAGAAGTTAGATCAGATGGCCAATGCAATTTGGTGCTAGGTCTTTCCCTTTAGGTTTTACCCCAACAATGTTTTCATTAGTTTCGCTCACTCTCGAAATCAAGCATTTTACAGCAGGTTGGAGCAGCCTGTATCTCAGCACAGGAATAAGGTAGGGAAGAATTCTAAGGATCATTTTGACTGCCTCCAGAAGTTAGATCAGATGGCCAATGCAATTTGGTGCTAGGCCTTTCCCTTTAGGTTTTACCCCAACAATGTTTTCATTAGTTTCGCTCACTCTCGAAATCAAGCATTTTACAGCAGGTTGGAGCAGCCTGTATCTCAGCACAGGAATAAGGTAGGGAAGAATTCTAAGGATCATTTTGACTGCCTCCAGAAGTTAGATCAGATGGCAAATTGGATTTGGTGCTAGGTCTTTCCCTTTAGGTTTTACCCCAACAATGTTTTCATTAGTTTCGCTCACTCTCGAACTCAAGCATTTTACAGCAGGTTGGAGCAGCCTGTATCTCAGCACAGGAATAAGGTAGGGAAGAATTCTAAGGATCATTTTGACTGCCTCCAGAAGTTAGATCAGATGGCAAATTGGATTTGGTGCTAGGTCTTTCCCTTTAGGTTTTACCCCAACAATGTTTTCATTAGTTTCGCTCACTCTCGAAATCAAGCATTTTACAGCAGGTTGGAGCAGCCTGTATCTCAGCACAGGAATAAGGTAGGGAAGAATTCTAGGGATCATTTTGACTGCCTCCAGAAGGTAGATCAGATGGCCAATGCAATTTGGTGCTAGGCCTTTCCCTTTAGGTTTTACCCCAACAATGTTTTCATTAGTTTCGCTCACTCTCGAAATCAAGCATTTTACAGCAGGTTGGAGCAGCCTGTATCTCAGCACAGGAATAAGGTAGGGAAGAATTCAAATACTCATTTTGACTGCCTCCAGAAGTTAGATCAGATGGCAAATTGGATTTGGTGCTAGGTCTTTCCCTTTAGGTTTTACCCCAACAATGTTTTCATTAGTTTCGCTCACTCTCGAAATCAAGCATTTTACAGCAGGTTGGAGCAGCCTGTATCTCAGCACAGGAATAAGGTAGGGAAGAATTCTAAGGATCATTTTGACTGCCTCCAGAAGTTAGATCAGATGGCAAATTGGATTTGGTGCTAGGTCTTTCCCTTTAGGTTTTACCCCAACAATGTTTTCATTAGTTTCGCTCACTCTCGAAATCAAGCATTTTACAGCAGGTTGGAGCAGCCTGTATCTCAGCACAGGAATAAGGTAGGGAAGAATTCTAAGGATCATTTTGACTGCCTCCAGAAGTTAGATCAGATGGCCAATGCAATTTGGTGCTAGGCCTTTCCCTTTAGGTTTTACCCCAACAATGTTTTCATTAGTTTCGCTCACTCTCGAAATCAAGCATTTTACAGCAGGTTGGAGCAGCCTGTATCTCAGCACAGGAATAAGGTAGGGAAGAATTCTAAGGATCATTTTGACTGCCTCCAGAAGTTAGATCAGATGGCAAATTGGATTTGGTGCTAGGTCTTTCCCTTTAGGTTTTACCCCAACAATGTTTTCATTAGTTTCGCTCACTCTCGAAATCAAGCATTTTACAGCAGGTTGGAGCAGCCTGTATCTCAGCACAGGAATAAGGTAGGGAAGAATTCTAAGGATCATTTTGACTGCCTCCAGAAGTTAGATCAGATGGCAAATTGGATTTGGTGCTAGGTCTTTCCCTTTAGGTTTTACCCCAACAATGTTTTCATTAGTTTCGCTCACTCTCGAAATCAAGCATTTTACAGCAGGTTGGAGCAGCCTGTATCTCAGCACAGGAATAAGGTAGGGAAGAATTCAAATACTCATTTTGACTGCCTCCAGAAGTTAGATCAGATGGCAAATTGGATTTGGTGCTAGGTCTTTCCCTTTAGGTTTTACCCCAACAATGTTTTCATTAGTTTCGCTCACTCTCGAAATCAAGCATTTTACAGCAGGTTGGAGCAGCCTGTATCTCAGCACAGGAATAAGGTAGGGAAGAATTCAAATACTCATTTTGACTGCCTCCAGAAGTTAGATCAGATGGCAAATTGGATTTGGTGCTAGGTCTTTCCCTTTAGGTTTTACCCCAACAATGTTTTCATTAGTTTCGCTCACTCTCGAAATCAAGCATTTTACAGCAGGTTGGAGCAGCCTGTATCTCAGCACAGGAATAAGGTAGGGAAGAATTCTAAGGATCATTTTGACTGCCTCCAGAAGTTAGATCAGATGGCAAATTGGATTTGGTGCTAGGTCTTTCCCTTTAGGTTTTACCCCAACAATGTTTTCATTAGTTTCGCTCACTCTCGAAATCAAGCATTTTACAGCAGGTTGGAGCAGCCTGTATCTCAGCACAGGAATAAGGTAGGGAAGAATTCTAAGGATCATTTTGACTGCCTCCAGAAGTTAGATCAGATGGCAAATTGGATTTGGTGCTAGGTCTTTCCCTTTAGGTTTTACCCCAACAATGTTTTCATTAGTTTCGCTCACTCTCGAAATCAAGCATTTTACAGCAGGTTGGAGCAGCCTGTATCTCAGCACAGGAATAAGGTAGGGAAGAATTCTAAGGATCATTTTGACTGCCTCCAGAAGTTAGATCAGATGGCCAATGCAATTTGGTGCTAGGCCTTTCCCTTTAGGTTTTACCCCAACAATGTTTTCATTAGTTTCGCTCACTCTCGAAATCAAGCATTTTACAGCAGGTTGGAGCAGCCTGTATCTCAGCACAGGAATAAGGTAGGGAAGAATTCTAAGGCTCATTTTGACTGCCTCCAGAAGTTAGATCAGATGGCAAATTGGATTTGGTGCTAGGTCTTTCCCTTTAGGTTTTACCCCAACAATGTTTTCATTAGTTTCGCTCACTCTCGAAATCAAGCATTTTACAGCAGGTTGGAGCAGCCTGTATCTCAGCACAGGAATAAGGTAGGGAAGAATTCTAAGGCTCATTTTGACTGCCTCCAGAAGTTAGATCAGATGGCCAATGCAATTTGGTGCTAGGTCTTTCCCTTTAGGTTTTACCCCAACAATGTTTTCATTAGTTTCGCTCACTCTCGAAATCAAGCATTTTACAGCAGGTTGGAGCAGCCTGTATCTCAGCACAGGAATAAGGTAGGGAAGAATTCTAAGGATCATTTTGACTGCCTCCAGAAGTTAGATCAGATGGCAAATTGGATTTGGTGCTAGGTCTTTCCCTTTAGGTTTTACCCCAACAATGTTTTCATTAGTTTCGCTCACTCTCGAAATCAAGCATTTTACAGCAGGTTGGAGCAGCCTGTATCTCAGCACAGGAATAAGGTAGGGAAGAATTCTAAGGATCATTTTGACTGCCTCCAGAAGTTAGATCAGATGGCAAATTGGATTTGGTGCTAGGTCTTTCCCTTTAGGTTTTACCCCAACAATGTTTTCATTAGTTTCGCTCACTCTCGAAATCAAGCATTTTACAGCAGGTTGGAGCAGCCTGTATCTCAGCACAGGAATAAGGTAGGGAAGAATTCTAGGGATCATTTTGACTGCCTCCAGAAGGTAGATCAGATGGCCAATGCAATTTGGTGCTAGGCCTTTCCCTTTAGGTTTTACCCCAACAATGTTTTCATTAGTTTCGCTCACTCTCGAAATCAAGCATTTTACAGCAGGTTGGAGCAGCCTGTATCTCAGCACAGGAATAAGGTAGGGAAGAATTCAAATACTCATTTTGACTGCCTCCAGAAGTTAGATCAGATGGCAAATTGGATTTGGTGCTAGGTCTTTCCCTTTAGGTTTTACCCCAACAATGTTTTCATTAGTTTCGCTCACTCTCGAAATCAAGCATTTTACAGCAGGTTGGAGCAGCCTGTATCTCAGCACAGGAATAAGGTAGGGAAGAATTCAAATACTCATTTTGACTGCCTCCAGAAGTTAGATCAGATGGCAAATTGGATTTGGTGCTAGGTCTTTCCCTTTAGGTTTTACCCCAACAATGTTTTCATTAGTTTCGCTCACTCTCGAAATCAAGCATTTTACAGCAGGTTGGAGCAGCCTGTATCTCAGCACAGGAATAAGGTAGGGAAGAATTCAAATACTCATTTTGACTGCCTCCAGAAGTTAGATCAGATGGCAAATTGGATTTGGTGCTAGGTCTTTCCCTTTAGGTTTTACCCCAACAATGTTTTCATTAGTTTCGCTCACTCTCGAAATCAAGCATTTTACAGCAGGTTGGAGCAGCCTGTATCTCAGCACAGGAATAAGGTAGGGAAGAATTCTAAGGATCATTTTGACTGCCTCCAGAAGTTAGATCAGATGGCCAATTGGATTTGGTGCTAGGCCTTTCCCTTTAGGTTTTACCCCAACAATGTTTTCATTAGTTTCGCTCACTCTCGAAATCAAGCATTTTACAGCAGGTTGGAGCAGCCTGTATCTCAGCACAGGAATAAGGTAGGGAAGAATTCTAAGGATCATTTTGACTGCCTCCAGAAGTTAGATCAGATGGCCAATGCAATTTGGTGCTAGGCCTTTCCCTTTAGGTTTTACCCCAACAATGTTTTCATTGGTTTCGCTCACTCTCGAAATCAAGCATTTTACAGCAGGTTGGAGCAGCCTGTATCTCAGCACAGTAATAAGGTAGGGAAGAATTCAAATACTCATTTTGACTGCCTCCAGAAGTTAGATCAGATGGCCAATGCAATTTGGTGCTAGGCCTTTCCCTTTAGGTTTTACCCCAACAATGTTTTCATTAGTTTCGCTCACTCTCGAAATCAAGCATTTTACAGCAGGTTGGAGCAGCCTGTATCTCAGCACAGGAATAAGGTAGGGAAGAATTCTAAGGATCATTTTGACTGCCTCCAGAAGTTAGATCAGATGGCAAATTGGATTTGGTGCTAGGTCTTTCCCTTTAGGTTTTACCCCAACAATGTTTTCATTAGTTTCGCTCACTCTCGAAATCAAGCATTTTACAGCAGGTTGGAGCAGCCTGTATCTCAGCACAGGAATAAGGTAGGGAAGAATTCTAAGGATCATTTTGACTGCCTCCAGAAGTTAGATCAGATGGCAAATTGGATTTGGTGCTAGGTCTTTCCCTTTAGGTTTTACCCCAACAAAGTTTTCATTAGTTTCGCTCACTCTCGAAATCAAGCATTTTACAGCAGGTTGGAGCAGCCTGTATCTCAGCACAGGAATAAGGTAGGGAAGAATTCAAATACTCATTTTGACTGCCTCCAGAAGTTAGATCAGATGGCAAATTGGATTTGGTGCTAGGTCTTTCCCTTTAGGTTTTACCCCAACAATGTTTTCATTAGTTTCGCTCACTCTCGAAATCAAGCATTTTACAGCAGGTTGGAGCAGCCTGTATCTCAGCACAGGAATAAGGTAGGGAAGAATTCTAAGGATCATTTTGACTGCCTCCAGAAGTTAGATCAGATGGCAAATTGGATTTGGTGCTAGGTCTTTCCCTTTAGGTTTTACCCCAACAATGTTTTCATTAGTTTCGCTCACTCTCGAAATCAAGCATTTTACAGCAGGTTGGAGCAGCCTGTATCTCAGCACAGGAATAAGGTAGGGAAGAATTCTAAGGATCATTTTGACTGCCTCCAGAAGTTAGATCAGATGGCAAATTGGATTTGGTGCTAGGTCTTTCCCTTTAGGTTTTACCCCAACAATGTTTTCATTAGTTTCGCTCACTCTCGAAATCAAGCATTTTACAGCAGGTTGGAGCAGCCTGTATCTCAGCACAGGAATAAGGTAGGGAAGAATTCTAAGGATCATTTTGACTGCCTCCAGAAGTTAGATCAGATGGCAAATTGGATTTGGTGCTAGGTCTTTCCCTTTAGGTTTTACCCCAACAAAGTTTTCATTAGTTTCGCTCACTCTCGAAATCAAGCATTTTACAGCAGGTTGGAGCAGCCTGTATCTCAGCACAGGAATGAGGTAGGGAAGAATTCAAATACTCATTTTGACTGCCTCCAGAAGTTAGATCAGATGGCCAATGGAATTTGGTGCTAGGTCTTTCCCTTTAGGTTTTACCCCAACAATGTTTTCATTAGTTTTGCTCACTCTCGAAATCAAGCATTTTACAGCAGGTTGGAGCAGCCTGTATCTCAGCACAGGAATAAGGTAGGGAAGAATTCTAAGGATCATTTTGACTGCCTCCAGAAGTTAGATCAGATGGCAAATTGGATTTGGTGCTAGGCCTTTCCCTTTAGGTTTTACCCCAACAATGTTTTCATTAGTTTCGCTCACTCTCGAAATCAAGCATTTTACAGCAGGTTGGAGCAGCCTGTATCTCAGCACAGGAATAAGGTAGGGAAGAATTCTAAGGATCATTTTGACTGCCTCCAGAAGTTAGATCAGATGGCAAATTGGATTTGGTGCTAGGTCTTTCCCTTTAGGTTTTACCCCAACAATGTTTTCATTAGTTTCGCTCACTCTCGAAATCAAGCATTTTACAGCAGGTTGGAGCAGCCTGTATCTCAGCACAGGAATAAGGTAGGGAAGAATTCTAAGGATCATTTTGACTGCCTCCAGAAGTTAGATCAGATGGCAAATTGGATTTGGTGCTAGGCCTTTCCCTTTAGGTTTTACCCCAACAATGTTTTCATTAGTTTCGCTCACTCTCGAAATCAAGCATTTTACAGCAGGTTGGAGCAGCCTGTATCTCAGCACAGGAATAAGGTAGGGAAGAATTCTAAGGATCATTTTGACTGCCTCCAGAAGTTAGATCAGATGGCAAATTGGATTTGGTGCTAGGTCTTTCCCTTTAGGTTTTACCCCAACAATGTTTTCATTAGTTTCGCTCACTCTCGAAATCAAGCATTTTACAGCAGGTTGGAGCAGCCTGTATCTCAGCACAGGAATAAGGTAGGGAAGAATTCTAGGGATCATTTTGACTGCCTCCAGAAGGTAGATCAGATGGCCAATGCAATTTGGTGCTAGGCCTTTCCCTTTAGGTTTTACCCCAACAATGTTTTCATTAGTTTCGCTCACTCTCGAAATCAAGCATTTTACAGCAGGTTGGAGCAGCCTGTATCTCAGCACAGGAATAAGGTAGGGAAGAATTCAAATACTCATTTTGACTGCCTCCAGAAGTTAGATCAGATGGCAAATTGGATTTGGTGCTAGGTCTTTCCCTTTAGGTTTTACCCCAACAATGTTTTCATTAGTTTCGCTCACTCTCGAAATCAAGCATTTTACAGCAGGTTGGAGCAGCCTGTATCTCAGCACAGGAATAAGGTAGGGAAGAATTCAAATACTCATTTTGACTGCCTCCAGAAGTTAGATCAGATGGCAAATTGGATTTGGTGCTAGGTCTTTCCCTTTAGGTTTTACCCCAACAATGTTTTCATTAGTTTCGCTCACTCTCGAAATCAAGCATTTTACAGCAGGTTGGAGCAGCCTGTATCTCAGCACAGGAATAAGGTAGGGAAGAATTCTAAGGATCATTTTGACTGCCTCCAGAAGTTAGATCAGATGGCAAATTGGATTTGGTGCTAGGTCTTTCCCTTTAGGTTTTACCCCAACAATGTTTTCATTAGTTTCGCTCACTCTCGAAATCAAGCATTTTACAGCAGGTTGGAGCAGCCTGTATCTCAGCACAGGAATAAGGTAGGGAAGAATTCTAAGGATCATTTTGACTGCCTCCAGAAGGTAGATCAGATGGCCAATGCAATTTGGTGCTAGGCCTTTCCCTTTAGGTTTTACCCCAACAATGTTTTCATTAGTTTCGCTCACTCTCGAAATCAAGCATTTTACAGCAGGTTGGAGCAGCCTGTATCTCAGCACAGGAATAAGGTAGGGAAGAATTCTAAGGATCATTTTGACTGCCTCCAGAAGTTAGATCAGATGGCAAATTGGATTTGGTGCTAGGCCTTTCCCTTTAGGTTTTACCCCAACAATGTTTTCATTAGTTTCGCTCACCCACGAAATCAAGCATTTTACAGCAGGTTGGAGCAGCCTGTATCTCAGCACAGGAATAAGGTAGGGAAGAATTCTAAGGATCATTTTGACTGCCTCCAGAAGTTAGATCAGATGGCAAATTGGATTTGGTGCTAGGTCTTTCCCTTTAGGTTTTACCCCAACAATGTTTTCATTAGTTTCGCTCACTCTCGAAATCAAGCATTTTACAGCAGGTTGGAGCAGCCTGTATCTCAGCACAGGAATAAGGTAGGGAAGAATTCTAGGGATCATTTTGACTGCCTCCAGAAGGTAGATCAGATGGCCAATGCAATTTGGTGCTAGGCCTTTCCCTTTAGGTTTTACCCCAACAATGTTTTCATTAGTTTCGCTCACTCTCGAAATCAAGCATTTTACAGCAGGTTGGAGCAGCCTGTATCTCAGCACAGGAATAAGGTAGGGAAGAATTCAAATACTCATTTTGACTGCCTCCAGAAGTTAGATCAGATGGCAAATTGGATTTGGTGCTAGGTCTTTCCCTTTAGGTTTTACCCCAACAATGTTTTCATTAGTTTCGCTCACTCTCGAAATCAAGCATTTTACAGCAGGTTGGAGCAGCCTGTATCTCAGCACAGGAATAAGGTAGGGAAGAATTCAAATACTCATTTTGACTGCCTCCAGAAGTTAGATCAGATGGCAAATTGGATTTGGTGCTAGGCCTTTCCCTTTAGGTTTTACCCCAACAATGTTTTCATTAGTTTCGCTCACTCTCGAAATCAAGCATTTTACAGCAGGTTGGAGCAGCCTGTATCTCAGCACAGGAATAAGGTAGGGAAGAATTCTAAGGATCATTTTGACTGCCTCCAGAAGTTAGATCAGATGGCAAATTGGATTTGGTGCTAGGTCTTTCCCTTTAGGTTTTACCCCAACAATGTTTTCATTAGTTTCGCTCACTCTCGAAATCAAGCATTTTACAGCAGGTTGGAGCAGCCTGTATCTCAGCACAGGAATAAGGTAGGGAAGAATTCTAAGGATCATTTTGACTGCCTCCAGAAGTTAGATCAGATGGCAAATTGGATTTGGTGCTAGGTCTTTCCCTTTAGGTTTTACCCCAACAATGTTTTCATTAGTTTCGCTCACTCTCGAAATCAAGCATTTTACAGCAGGTTGGAGCAGCCTGTATCTCAGCACAGGAATAAGGTAGGGAAGAATTCTAAGGATCATTTTGACTGCCTCCAGAAGTTAGATCAGATGGCAAATTGGATTTGGTGCTAGGCCTTTCCCTTTAGGTTTTACCCCAACAATGTTTTCATTAGTTTCGCTCACCCACGAAATCAAGCATTTTACAGCAGGTTGGAGCAGCCTGTATCTCAGCACAGGAATAAGGTAGGGAAGAATTCTAAGGATCATTTTGACTGCCTCCAGAAGTTAGATCAGGTGGCAAATTGGATTTGGTGCTAGGTCTTTCCCTTTAGGTTTTACCCCAACAATGTTTTCATTAGTTTCGCTCACTCTCGAAATCAAGCATTTTACAGCAGGTTGGAGCAGCCTGTATCTCAGCACAGGAATAAGGTAGGGAAGAATTCTAGGGATCATTTTGACTGCCTCCAGAAGTTAGATCAGATGGCCAATGCAATTTGGTGCTAGGCCTTTCCCTTTAGGTTTTACCCCAACAATGTTTTCATTAGTTTCGCTCACTCTCGAAATCAAGCATTTTACAGCAGGTTGGAGCAGCCTGTATCTCAGCACAGGAATAAGGTAGGGAAGAATTCTAAGGATCATTTTGACTGCCTCCAGAAGTTAGATCAGATGGCAAATTGGATTTGGTGCTAGGTCTTTCCCTTTAGGTTTTACCCCAACAATGTTTTCATTAGTTTCGCTCACTCTCGAAATCAAGCATTTTACAGCAGGTTGGAGCAGCCTGTATCTCAGCACAGGAATAAGGTAGGGAAGAATTCAAATACTCATTTTGACTGCCTCCAGAAGTTAGATCAGATGGCAAATTGGATTTGGTGCTAGGCCTTTCCCTTTAGGTTTTACCCCAACAATGTTTTCATTAGTTTCGCTCACTCTCGAAATCAAGCATTTTACAGCAGGTTGGAGCAGCCTGTATCTCAGCACAGGAATAAGGTAGGGAAGAATTCTAAGGATCATTTTGACTGCCTCCAGAAGTTAGATCAGATGGCAAATTGGATTTGGTGCTAGGTCTTTCCCTTTAGGTTTTACCCCAACAATGTTTTCATTAGTTTCGCTCACTCTCGAAATCAAGCATTTTACAGCAGGTTGGAGCAGCCTGTATCTCAGCACAGGAATAAGGTAGGGAAGAATTCTAAGGATCATTTTGACTGCCTCCAGAACTTAGATCAGATGGCAAATTGGATTTGGTGCTAGGTCTTTCCCTTTAGGTTTTACCCCAACAATGTTTTCATTAGTTTCGCTCACTCTCGAAATCGAGCATTTTACAGCAGGTTGGAGCAGCCTGTATCTCAGCACAGGAATAAGGTAGGGAAGAATTCTAAGGATCATTTTGACTGCCTCCAGAAGGTAGATCAGATGGCCAATGCAATTTGGTGCTAGGCCTTTCCCTTTAGGTTTTACCCCAACAATGTTTTCATTAGTTTCGCTCACTCTCGAAATCAAGCATTTTACAGCAGGTTGGAGCAGCCTGTATCTCAGCACAGGAATAAGGTAGGGAAGAATTCTAAGGATCATTTTGACTGCCTCCAGAAGTTAGATCAGATGGCAAATTGGATTTGGTGCTAGGCCTTTCCCTTTAGGTTTTACCCCAACAATGTTTTCATTAGTTTCGCTCACTCTCGAAATCAAGCATTTTACAGCAGGTTGGAGCAGCCTGTATCTCAGCACAGGAATAAGGTAGGGAAGAATTCTAAGGATCATTTTGACTGCCTCCAGAAGTTAGATCAGATGGCAAATTGGATTTGGTGCTAGGCCTTTCCCTTTAGGTTTTACCCCAACAATGTTTTCATTAGTTTCGCTCACCCACGAAATCAAGCATTTTACAGCAGGTTGGAGCAGCCTGTATCTCAGCACAGGAATAAGGTAGGGAAGAATTCTAGGGATCATTTTGACTGCCTCCAGAAGGTAGATCAGATGGCCAATGCAATTTGGTGCTAGGCCTTTCCCTTTAGGTTTTACCCCAACAATGTTTTCATTAGTTTCGCTCACTCTCGAAATCAAGCATTTTACAGCAGGTTGGAGCAGCCTGTATCTCAGCACAGGAATAAGGTAGGGAAGAATTCTAAGGATCATTTTGACTGCCTCCAGAAGTTAGATCAGATGGCAAATTGGATTTGGTGCTAGGTCTTTCCCTTTAGGTTTTACCCCAACAATGTTTTCATTAGTTTCGCTCACTCTCGAAATCAAGCATTTTACAGCAGGTTGGAGCAGCCTGTATCTCAGCACAGGAATAAGGTAGGGAAGAATTCAAATACTCATTTTGACTGCCTCCAGAAGTTAGATCAGATGGCAAATTGGATTTGGTGCTAGGTCTTTCCCTTTAGGTTTTACCCCAACAATGTTTTCATTAGTTTCGCTCACTCTCGAAATCAAGCATTTTACAGCAGGTTGGAGCAGCCTGTATCTCAGCACAGGAATAAGGTAGGGAAGAATTCTAAGGATCATTTTGACTGCCTCCAGAAGGTAGATCAGATGGCCAATGCAATTTGGTGCTAGGCCTTTCCCTTTAGGTTTTACCCCAACAATGTTTTCATTAGTTTCGCTCACTCTCGAAATCAAGCATTTTACAGCAGGTTGGAGCAGCCTGTATCTCAGCACAGGAATAAGGTAGGGAAGAATTCTAAGGATCATTTTGACTGCCTCCAGAAGTTAGATCAGATGGCAAATTGGATTTGGTGCTAGGCCTTTCCCTTTAGGTTTTACCCCAACAATGTTTTCATTAGTTTCGCTCACTCTCGAAATCAAGCATTTTACAGCAGGTTGGAGCAGCCTGTATCTCAGCACAGGAATAAAGTAGGGAAGAATTCTAAGGATCATTTTGACTGCCTCCAGAAGTTAGATCAGATGGCAAATTGGATTTGGTGCTAGGCCTTTCCCTTTAGGTTTTACCCCAACAATGTTTTCATTAGTTTCGCTCACCCACGAAATCAAGCATTTTACAGCAGGTTGGAGCAGCCTGTATCTCAGCACAGGAATAAGGTAGGGAAGAATTCTAGGGATCATTTTGACTGCCTCCAGAAGGTAGATCAGATGGCCAATGCAATTTGGTGCTAGGCCTTTCCCTTTAGGTTTTACCCCAACAATGTTTTCATTAGTTTCGCTCACTCTCGAAATCAAGCATTTTACAGCAGGTTGGAGCAGCCTGTATCTCAGCACAGGAATAAGGTAGGGAAGAATTCAAATACTCATTTTGACTGCCTCCAGAAGTTAGATCAGATGGCAAATTGGATTTGGTGCTAGGTCTTTCCCTTTAGGTTTTACCCCAACAATGTTTTCATTAGTTTCGCTCACTCTCGAAATCAAGCATTTTACAGCAGGTTGGAGCAGCCTGTATCTCAGCACAGGAATAAGGTAGGGAAGAATTCAAATACTCATTTTGACTGCCTCCAGAAGTTAGATCAGATGGCAAATTGGATTTGGTGCTAGGTCTTTCCCTTTAGGTTTTACCCCAACAATGTTTTCATTAGTTTCGCTCACTCTCGAAATCAAGCATTTTACAGCAGGTTGGAGCAGCCTGTATCTCAGCACAGGAATAAGGTAGGGAAGAATTCTAAGGATCATTTTGACTGCCTCCAGAAGTTAGATCAGATGGCAAATTGGATTTGGTGCTAGGTCTTTCCCTTTAGGTTTTACCCCAACAATGTTTTCATTAGTTTCGCTCACTCTCGAAATCAAGCATTTTACAGCAGGTTGGAGCAGCCTGTATCTCAGCACAGGAATAAGGTAGGGAAGAATTCTAAGGATCATTTTGACTGCCTCCAGAAGTTAGATCAGATGGCAAATTGGATTTGGTGCTAGGTCTTTCCCTTTAGGTTTTACCCCAACAATGTTTTCATTAGTTTCGCTCACTCTCGAAATCAAGCATTTTACAGCAGGTTGGAGCAGCCTGTATCTCAGCACAGGAATAAGGTAGGGAAGAATTCTAAGGATCATTTTGACTGCCTCCAGAAGTTAGATCAGATGGCAAATTGGATTTGGTGCTAGGTCTTTCCCTTTAGGTTTTACCCCAACAATGTTTTCATTACTTTCGCTCACTCTCGAAATCAAGCATTTTACAGCAGGTTGGAGCAGCCTGTATCTCAGCACAGGAATAAGGTAGGGAAGAATTCTAAGGATCATTTTGACTGCCTCCAGAAGTTAGATCAGATGGCAAATTGGATTTGGTGCTAGGTCTTTCCCTTTAGGTTTTACCCCAACAATGTTTTCATTAGTTTCGCTCACTCTTGAAATCAAGCATTTTACAGCAGGTTGGAGCAGCCTGTATCTCAGCACAGGAATAAGGTAGGGAAGAATTCTAAGGATCATTTTGACTGCCTCCAGAAGTTAGATCAGATGGCCAATTGGATTTGGTGCTAGGCCTTTCCCTTTAGGTTTTACCCCAACAATGTTTTCATTAGTTTCGCTCACTCTCGAAATCAAGCATTTTACAGCAGGTTGGAGCAGCCTGTATCTCAGCACAGTAATAAGGTAGGGAAGAATTCAAATACTCATTTTGACTGCCTCCAGAAGTTAGATCAGATGGCCAATGCAATTTGGTGCTAGGTCTTTCCCTTTAGGTTTTACCCCAACAATGTTTTCATTAGTTTCGCTCACTCTCGAAATCAAGCATTTTACATCAGGTTGGAGCAGCCTGTATCTCAGCACAGGAATAAGGTAGGGAAGAATTCAAATACTCATTTTGACTGCCTCCAGAAGTTAGATCAGATGGCAAATTGGATTTGGTGCTAGGTCTTTCCCTTTAGGTTTTACCCCAACAATGTTTTCATTAGTTTCGCTCACTCTCGAAATCGAGCATTTTACAGCAGGTTGGAGCAGCCTGTATCTCAGCACAGGAATAAGGTAGGGAAGAATTCAAATACTCATTTTGACTGCCTCCAGAAGTTAGATCAGATGGCAAATTGTATTTGGTGCTAGGTCTTTCCCTTTAGGTTTTACCCCAACAATATTTTCATTAGTTTCGCTCACTCTCTAAATCAAGAATTTTACAGCAGGTTGGAGCAGCCTGTATCTCAGCACAGGAATAAGGTAGGGAAGAATTCAAATACTCATTTTGACTGCCTCCAGAAGTTAGATCAGATGGCCAATGCAATTTGGTGCTAGGTCTTTCCCTTTAGGTTTTACCCCAACAATGTTTTCATTAGTTTCGCTCACTCTCGAAATCAAGCATTTTACAGCAGGTTGGAGCAGCCTGTATCTCAGCACAGGAATAAGGTAGGGAAGAATTCAAATACTCATTTTGACTGCCTCCAGAAGTTAGATCAGATGGCCAATGGAATTTGGTGCTAGGTCTTTCCCTTTAGGTTTTTACCCCAACAATGTTTTCATTAGTTTCGCTCACTCTCGAAATCAAGCATTTTACAGCAGGTTGGAGCAGCCTGTATCTCAGCACAGGAATAAGGTAGGGAAGAATTCTAAGGCTCATTTTGACTGCCTCCAGAAGTTAGATCAGATGGCAAATTGGATTTGGTGCTAGGTCTTTCCCTTTAGGTTTTACCCCAACAATGTTTTCATTAGTTTCGCTCACTCTCGAAATCAAGCATTTTACAGCAGGTTGGAGCAGCCTGTATCTCAGCACAGGAATAAGGTAGGGGAAGAATTCTAGGGATCATTTTGACTGCCTCCAGAAGTTAGATCAGATGGCAAATTGGATTTGGTGCTAGGTCTTTCCCTTTAGGTTTTACCCCAACAATGTTTTCATTAGTTTCGCTCACTCTCGAAATCAAGCATTTTACAGCAGGTTGGAGCAGCCTGTATCTCAGCACAGTAATAAGGTAGGGAAGAATTCAAATACTCATTTTGACTGCCTCCAGAAGTTAGATCAGATGGCCAATGCAATTTGGTGCTAGGCCTTTCCCTCTAGGTTTTACCCCAACAATGTTTTCATTAGTTTCGCTCACTCTCGAAATCAAGCATTTTACAGCAGGTTGGAGCAGCCTGTATCTCAGCACAGGAATAAGGTAGGGAAGAATTCAAATACTCATTTTGACTGCCTCCAGAAGTTAGATCAGATGGCCAATTGGATTTGGTGCTAGGTCTTTCCCTTTAGGTTTTACCCCAACAATGTTTTCATTAGTTTCGCTCACTCTCGAAATCAAGCATTTTACAGCAGGTTGGAGCAGCCTGTATCTCAGCACAGGAATAAGGTAGGGAGGAATTCAAATACTCATTTTGACTGCCTCCAGAAGTTAGATCAGATGGCAAATTGGATTTGGTGCTAGGTCTTTCCCTTTAGGTTTTACCCCAACAATGTTTTCATTAGTTTCGCTCACTCTCGAAATCAAGCATTTTACAGCAGGTTGGAGCAGCCTGTATCTCAGCACAGGAATAAGGTAGGGAAGAATTCTAAGGATCATTTTGACTGCCTCCAGAAGTTAGATCAGATGGCAAATTGGATTTGGTGCTAGGTCTTTCCCTTTAGGTTTTACCCCAACAATGTTTTCATTAGTTTCGCTCACTCTCGAAATCAAGCATTTTACAGCAGGTTGGAGCAGCCTGTATCTCAGCACAGGAATAAGGTAGGGAAGAATTCTAAGGATCATTTTGACTGCCTCCAGAAGTTAGATCAGATGGCAAATTGGATTTGGTGCTAGGTCTTTCCCTTTAGGTTTTACCCCAACAATGTTTTCATTAGTTTCGCTCACTCTCGAAATCAAGCATTTTACAGCAGGTTGGAGCAGCCTGTATCTCAGCACAGGAATAAGGTAGGGAAGAATTCAAATACTCATTTTGACTGCCTCCAGAAGTTAGATCAGATGGCAAATTGGATTTGGTGCTAGGTCTTTCCCTTTAGGTTTTACCCCAACAATGTTTTCATTAGTTTCGCTCACTCTCGAAATCAAGCATTTTACAGCAGGTTGGAGCAGCCTGTATCTCAGCACAGGAATAAGGTAGGGAAGAATTCTAAGGATCATTTTGACTGCCTCCAGAAGTTAGATCAGATGGCAAATTGGATTTGGTGCTAGGTCTTTCCCTTTAGGTTTTACCCCAACAATGTTTTCATTAGTTTCGCTCACTCTCGAAATCAAGCATTTTACAGCAGGTTGGAGCAGCCTGTATCTCAGCACAGGAATAAGGTAGGGAAGAATTCTAAGGATCATTTTGACTGCCTCCAGAAGTTAGATCAGATGGCAAATTGGATTTGGTGCTAGGTCTTTCCCTTTAGGTTTTACCCCAACAATGTTTTCATTAGTTTCGCTCACTCTCGAAATCAAGCATTTTACAGCAGGTTGGAGCAGCCTGTATCTCAGCACAGGAATAAGGTAGGGAAGAATTCTAGGGATCATTTTGACTGCCTCCAGAAGTTAGATCAGATGGCAAACTGGATTTGGTGCTAGGCCTTTCCCTTTAGGTTTTACCCCAACAATGTTTTCATTAGTTTCGCTCACTCTCGAAATCAAGCATTTTACAGCAGGTTGGAGCAGCCTGTATCTCAGCACAGGAATAAGGTACGGAAGAATTCAAATACTCATTTTGACTGCCTCCAGAAGTTAGATCAGATGGCCAATGGAATTTGGTGCTAGGTCTTTCCCTTTAGGTTTTACCCCAACAATGTTTTCATTAGTTTCGCTCACTCTCGAAATCAAGCATTTTACAGCAGGTTGGAGCAGCCTGTATCTCAGCACAGGAATAAGGTAGGGAAGAATTCTAAGGATCATTTTGACTGCCTCCAGAAGTTAGATCAGATGGCAAATTGGATTTGGTGCTAGGCCTTTCCCTTTAGGTTTTACCCCAACAATGTTTTCATTAGTTTCGCTCACTCTCGAAATCAAGCATTTTACAGCAGGTTGGAGCAGCCTGTATCTCAGCACAGGAATAAGGTAGGGAAGAATTCTAAGGATCATTTTGACTGCCTCCAGAAGTTAGATCAGATGGCAAATTGGATTTGGTGCTAGGTCTTTCCCTTTAGGTTTTACCCCAACAATGTTTTCATTAGTTTCGCTCACTCTCGAAATCAAGCATTTTACAGCAGGTTGGAGCAGCCTGTATCTCAGCACAGGAATAAGGTAGGGAAGAATTCTAAGGATCATTTTGACTGCCTCCAGAAGTTAGATCAGATGGCAAATTGGATTTGGTGCTAGGTCTTTCCCTTTAGGTTTTACCCCAACAATGTTTTCATTAGTTTCGCTCACTCTCGAAATCAAGCATTTTACAGCAGGTTGGAGCAGCCTGTATCTCAGCACAGGAATAAGGTAGGGAAGAATTCTAAGGATCATTTTGACTGCCTCCAGAAGTTAGATCAGATGGCAAATTGGATTTGGTGCTAGGTCTTTCCCTTTAGGTTTTACCCCAACAATGTTTTCATTAGTTTCGCTCACTCTCGAAATCAAGCATTTTACAGCAGGTTGGAGCAGCCTGTATCTCAGCACAGGAATAAGGTAGGGAAGAATTCTAAGGATCATTTTGACTGCCTCCAGAAGTTAGATCAGATGGCCAATGCAATTTGGTGCTAGGCCTTTCCCTTTAGGTTTTACCCCAACAATGTTTTCATTAGTTTCGCTCACTCTCGAAATCAAGCATTTTACAGCAGGTTGGAGCAGCCTGTATCTCAGCACAGGAATAAGGTAGGGAAGAATTCTAAGGATCATTTTGACTGCCTCCAGAAGTTAGATCAGATGGCAAATTGGATTTGGTGCTAGGTCTTTCCCTTTAGGTTTTACCCCAACAATGTTTTCATTAGTTTCGCTCACTCTCGAAATCAAGCATTTTACAGCAGGTTGGAGCAGCCTGTATCTCAGCACAGGAATAAGGTAGGGAAGAATTCTAAGGATCATTTTGACTGCCTCCAGAAGTTAGATCAGATGGCAAATTGGATTTGGTGCTAGGTCTTTCCCTTTAGGTTTTACCCCAACAATGTTTTCATTAGTTTCGCTCACTCTCGAAATCAAGCATTTTACAGCAGGTTGGAGCAGCCTGTATCTCAGCACAGGAATAAGGTACGGAAGAATTCAAATACTCATTTTGACTGCCTCCAGAAGTTAGATCAGATGGCCAATGGAATTTGGTGCTAGGTCTTTCCCTTTAGGTTTTACCCCAACAATGTTTTCATTAGTTTCGCTCACTCTCGAAATCAAGCATTTTACAGCAGGTTGGAGCAGCCTGTATCTCAGCACAGGAATAAGGTAGAAGAATTCTAAGGATCATTTTGACTGCCTCCAGAAGTTAGATCAGATGGCAAATTGGATTTGGTGCTAGGTCTTTCCCTTTAGGTTTTACCCCAACAATGTTTTCATTAGTTTCGCTCACTCTCGAAATCAAGCATTTTACAGCAGGTTGGAGCAGCCTATATCTCAGCACAGGAATAAGGTAGGGAAGAATTCTAAGGATCATTTTGACTGCCTCCAGAAGTTAGATCAGATGGCAAATTGGATTTGGTGCTAGGTCTTTCCCTTTAGGTTTTACCCCAACAATGTTTTCATTAGTTTCGCTCACTCTCGAAATCAAGCATTTTACAGCAGGTTGGAGCAGCCTGTATCTCAGCACAGGAATAAGGTAGGGAAGAATTCAAATACTCATTTTGACTGCCTCCAGAAGTTAGATCAGATGGCCAATGGAATTTGGTGCTAGGTCTTTCCCTTTAGGTTTTACCCCAACAATGTTTTCATTAGTTTCGCTCACTCTCGAAATCAAGCATTTTACAGCAGGTTGGAGCAGCCCTGTATCTCAGCACAGGAATAAGGTAGGGAAGAATTCTAAGGCTCATTTTGACTGCCTCCAGAAGTTAGATCAGATGGCAAATTGGATTTGGTGCTAGGTCTTTCCCTTTAGGTTTTACCCCAACAATGTTTTCATTAGTTTCGCTCACTCTCGAAATCAAGCATTTTACAGCAGGTTGGAGCAGCCTGTATCTCAGCACAGGAATAAGGTAGGGAAGAATTCTAGGGATCATTTTGACTGCCTCCAGAAGTTAGATCAGATGGCCAATTGGATTTGGTGCTAGGTCTTTCCCTTTAGGTTTTACCCCAACAATGTTTTCATTAGTTTCGCTCACTCTCGAAATCAAGCATTTTACAGCAGGTTGGAGCAGCCTGTATCTCAGCACAGTAATAAGGTAGGGAAGAATTCAAATACTCATTTTGACTGCCTCCAGAAGTTAGATCAGATGGCCAATGCAATTTGGTGCTAGGCCTTTCCCTCTAGGTTTTACCCCAACAATGTTTTCATTAGTTTCGCTCACTCTCGAAATCAAGCATTTTACAGCAGGTTGGAGCAGCCTGTATCTCAGCACAGGAATAAGGTAGGGAAGAATTCAAATACTCATTTTGACTGCCTCCAGAAGTTAGATCAGATGGCCAATTGGATTTGGTGCTAGGTCTTTCCCTTTAGGTTTTACCCCAACAATGTTTTCATTAGTTTCGCTCACTCTCGAAATCAAGCATTTTACAGCAGGTTGGAGCAGCCTGTATCTCAGCACAGGAATAAGGTAGGGAGGAATTCAAATACTCATTTTGACTGCCTCCAGAAGTTAGATCAGATGGCAAATTGGATTTGGTGCTAGGTCTTTCCCTTTAGGTTTTACCCCAACAATGTTTTCATTAGTTTCGCTCACTCTCGAAATCAAGCATTTTACAGCAGGTTGGAGCAGCCTGTATCTCAGCACAGGAATAAGGTAGGGAAGAATTCTAAGGATCATTTTGACTGCCTCCAGAAGTTAGATCAGATGGCAAATTGGATTTGGTGCTAGGTCTTTCCCTTTAGGTTTTACCCCAACAATGTTTTCATTAGTTTCGCTCACTCTCGAAATCAAGCATTTTACAGCAGGTTGGAGCAGCCTGTATCTCAGCACAGGAATAAGGTAGGGAAGAATTCTAAGGATCATTTTGACTGCCTCCAGAAGTTAGATCAGATGGCAAATTGGATTTGGTGCTAGGTCTTTCCCTTTAGGTTTTACCCCAACAATGTTTTCATTAGTTTCGCTCACTCTCGAAATCAAGCATTTTACAGCAGGTTGGAGCAGCCTGTATCTCAGCACAGGAATAAGGTAGGGAAGAATTCAAATACTCATTTTGACTGCCTCCAGAAGTTAGATCAGATGGCAAATTGGATTTGGTGCTAGGTCTTTCCCTTTAGGTTTTACCCCAACAATGTTTTCATTAGTTTCGCTCACTCCTCGAAATCAAGCATTTTACAGCAGGTTGGAGCAGCCTGTATCTCAGCACAGGAATAAGGTAGGGAAGAATTCTAAGGATCATTTTGACTGCCTCCAGAAGTTAGATCAGATGGCAAATTGGATTTGGTGCTAGGTCTTTCCCTTTAGGTTTTACCCCAACAATGTTTTCATTAGTTTCGCTCACTCTCGAAATCAAGCATTTTACAGCAGGTTGGAGCAGCCTGTATCTCAGCACAGGAATAAGGTAGGGAAGAATTCTAAGGATCATTTTGACTGCCTCCAGAAGTTAGATCAGATGGCAAATTGGATTTGGTGCTAGGTCTTTCCCTTTAGGTTTTACCCCAACAATGTTTTCATTAGTTTCGCTCACTCTCGAAATCAAGCATTTTACAGCAGGTTGGAGCAGCCTGTATCTCAGCACAGGAATAAGGTAGGGAAGAATTCTAGGGATCATTTTGACTGCCTCCAGAAGTTAGATCAGATGGCAAACTGGATTTGGTGCTAGGCCTTTCCCTTTAGGTTTTACCCCAACAATGTTTTCATTAGTTTCGCTCACTCTCGAAATCAAGCATTTTACAGCAGGTTGGAGCAGCCTGTATCTCAGCACAGGAATAAGGTACGGAAGAATTCAAATACTCATTTTGACTGCCTCCAGAAGTTAGATCAGATGGCCAATGGAATTTGGTGCTAGGTCTTTCCCTTTAGGTTTTACCCCAACAATGTTTTCATTAGTTTCGCTCACTCTCGAAATCAAGCATTTTACAGCAGGTTGGAGCAGCCTGTATCTCAGCACAGGAATAAGGTAGGGAAGAATTCTAAGGATCATTTTGACTGCCTCCAGAAGTTAGATCAGATGGCAAATTGGATTTGGTGCTAGGCCTTTCCCTTTAGGTTTTACCCCAACAATGTTTTCATTAGTTTCGCTCACTCTCGAAATCAAGCATTTTACAGCAGGTTGGAGCAGCCTGTATCTCAGCACAGGAATAAGGTAGGGAAGAATTCTAAGGATCATTTTGACTGCCTCCAGAAGTTAGATCAGATGGCAAATTGGATTTGGTGCTAGGTCTTTCCCTTTAGGTTTTACCCCAACAATGTTTTCATTAGTTTCGCTCACTCTCGAAATCAAGCATTTTACAGCAGGTTGGAGCAGCCTGTATCTCAGCACAGGAATAAGGTAGGGAAGAATTCTAAGGATCATTTTGACTGCCTCCAGAAGTTAGATCAGATGGCAAATTGGATTTGGTGCTAGGTCTTTCCCTTTAGGTTTTACCCCAACAATGTTTTCATTAGTTTCGCTCACTCTCGAAATCAAGCATTTTACAGCAGGTTGGAGCAGCCTGTATCTCAGCACAGGAATAAGGTAGGGAAGAATTCTAAGGATCATTTTGACTGCCTCCAGAAGTTAGATCAGATGGCAAATTGGATTTGGTGCTAGGTCTTTCCCTTTAGGTTTTACCCCAACAATGTTTTCATTAGTTTCGCTCACTCTCGAAATCAAGCATTTTACAGCAGGTTGGAGCAGCCTGTATCTCAGCACAGGAATAAGGTAGGGAAGAATTCTAAGGATCATTTTGACTGCCTCCAGAAGTTAGATCAGATGGCCAATGCAATTTGGTGCTAGGCCTTTCCCTTTAGGTTTTACCCCAACAATGTTTTCATTAGTTTCGCTCACTCTCGAAATCAAGCATTTTACAGCAGGTTGGAGCAGCCTGTATCTCAGCACAGGAATAAGGTAGGGAAGAATTCTAAGGATCATTTTGACTGCCTCCAGAAGTTAGATCAGATGGCAAATTGGATTTGGTGCTAGGTCTTTCCCTTTAGGTTTTACCCCAACAATGTTTTCATTAGTTTCGCTCACTCTCGAAATCAAGCATTTTACAGCAGGTTGGAGCAGCCTGTATCTCAGCACAGGAATAAGGTAGGGAAGAATTCTAAGGATCATTTTGACTGCCTCCAGAAGTTAGATCAGATGGCAAATTGGATTTGGTGCTAGGTCTTTCCCTTTAGGTTTTACCCCAACAATGTTTTCATTAGTTTCGCTCACTCTCGAAATCAAGCATTTTACAGCAGGTTGGAGCAGCCTGTATCTCAGCACAGGAATAAGGTACGGAAGAATTCAAATACTCATTTTGACTGCCTCCAGAAGTTAGATCAGATGGCCAATGGAATTTGGTGCTAGGTCTTTCCCTTTAGGTTTTACCCCAACAATGTTTTCATTAGTTTCGCTCACTCTCGAAATCAAGCATTTTACAGCAGGTTGGAGCAGCCTGTATCTCAGCACAGGAATAAGGTAGGGAAGAATTCTAAGGATCATTTTGACTGCCTCCAGAAGTTAGATCAGATGGCAAATTGGATTTGGTGCTAGGTCTTTCCCTTTAGGTTTTACCCCAACAATGTTTTCATTAGTTTCGCTCACTCTCGAAATCAAGCATTTTACAGCAGGTTGGAGCAGCCTATATCTCAGCACAGGAATAAGGTAGGGAAGAATTCTAAGGATCATTTTGACTGCCTCCAGAAGTTAGATCAGATGGCAAATTGGATTTGGTGCTAGGTCTTTCCCTTTAGGTTTTACCCCAACAATGTTTTCATTAGTTTCGCTCACTCTCGAAATCAAGCATTTTACAGCAGGTTGGAGCAGCCTGTATCTCAGCACAGGAATAAGGTAGGGAAGAATTCTAAGGATCATTTTGACTGCCTCCAGAAGTTAGATCAGATGGCAAATTGGATTTGGTGCTAGGTCTTTCCCTTTAGGTTTTACCCCAACAATGTTTTCATTAGTTTCGCTCACTCTCGAAATCAAGCATTTTACAGCAGGTTGGAGCAGCCTGTATCTCAGCACAGGAATAAGGTAGGGAAGAATTCTAAGGATCATTTTGACTGCCTCCAGAAGTTAGATCAGATGGCAAATTGGATTTGGTGCTAGGTCTTTCCCTTTAGGTTTTACCCCAACAATGTTTTCATTAGTTTCGCTCACTCTCGAAATCAAGCATTTTACAGCAGGTTGGAGCAGCCTGTATCTCAGCACAGGAATAAGGTAGGGAAGAATTCTAAGGATCATTTTGACTGCCTCCAGAAGTTAGATCAGATGGCAAATTGGATTTGGTGCTAGGTCTTTCCCTTTAGGTTTTACCCCAACAATGTTTTCATTAGTTTCGCTCACTCTCGAAATCAAGCATTTTACAGCAGGTTGGAGCAGCCTGTATCTCAGCACAGGAATAAGGTAGGGAAGAATTCTAAGGATCATTTTGACTGCCTCCAGAAGTTAGATCAGATGGCCAATGCAATTTGGTGCTAGGCCTTTCCCTTTAGGTTTTACCCCAACAATGTTTTCATTAGTTTCGCTCACTCTCGAAATCAAGCATTTTACAGCAGGTTGGAGCAGCCTGTATCTCAGCACAGGAATAAGGTAGGGAAGAATTCTAAGGATCATTTTGACTGCCTCCAGAAGTTAGATCAGATGGCAAATTGGATTTGGTGCTAGGTCTTTCCCTTTAGGTTTTACCCCAACAATGTTTTCATTAGTT
The DNA here is from genome assembly GCF_026170545.1 of Melanerpes formicivorus. Lineage (NCBI taxonomy): Eukaryota > Metazoa > Chordata > Aves > Piciformes > Picidae > Melanerpes > Melanerpes formicivorus. The sequence continues at coordinate 68,271 of NW_027143103.1, forward strand.
TCGCTCACTCTCGAAATCAAGCATTTTACAGCAGGTTGGAGCAGCCTGTATCTCAGCACAGGAATAAGGTAGGGAAGAATTCTAAGGATCATTTTGACTGCCTCCAGAACTTAGATCAGATGGCAAATTGGATTTGGTGCTAGGTCTTTCCCTTTAGGTTTTACCCCAACAATGTTTTCATTAGTTTCGCTCACTCTCGAAATCAAGCATTTTACAGCAGGTTGGAGCAGCCTGTATCTCAGCACAGGAATAAGGTACGGAAGAATTCAAATACTCATTTTGACTGCCTCCAGAAGTTAGATCAGATGGCCAATGGAATTTGGTGCTAGGTCTTTCCCTTTAGGTTTTACCCCAACAATGTTTTCATTAGTTTCGCTCACTCTCGAAATCAAGCATTTTACAGCAGGTTGGAGCAGCCTGTATCTCAGCACAGGAATAAGGTAGGGAAGAATTCAAATACTCATTTTGACTGCCTCCAGAAGTTAGATCAGATGGCAAATTGGATTTGGTGCTAGGCCTTTCCCTTTAGGTTTTACCCCAACAATGTTTTCATTAGTTTCGCTCACTCTCGAAATCAAGCATTTTACAGCAGGTTGGAGCAGCCTGTATCTCAGCACAGGAATAAGGTAGGGAAGAATTCAAATACTCATTTTGACTGCCTCCAGAAGTTAGATCAGATGGCAAATTGGATTTGGTGCTAGGTCTTTCCCTTTAGGTTTTACCCCAACAATGTTTTCATTAGTTTCGCTCACTCTCGAAATCAAGCATTTTACAGCAGGTTGGAGCAGCCTATATCTCAGCACAGGAATAAGGTAGGGAAGAATTCTAAGGATCATTTTGACTGCCTCCAGAAGTTAGATCAGATGGCCAATTGGATTTGGTGCTAGGTCTTTCCCTTTAGGTTTTACCCCAACAATGTTTTCATTAGTTTCGCTCACTCTCGAAATCAAGCATTTTACAGCAGGTTGGAGCAGCCTGTATCTCAGCACAGGAATAAGGTAGGGAAGAATTCTAAGGATCATTTTGACTGCCTCCAGAAGTTAGATCAGATGGCAAATTGGATTTGGTGCTAGGTCTTTCCCTTTAGGTTTTACCCCAACAATGTTTTCATTAGTTTTGCTCACTCTCGAAATCAAGCATTTTACAGCAGGTTGGAGCAGCCTGTATCTCAGCACAGGAATAAGGTAGGGAAGAATTCTAAGGATCATTTTGACTGCCTCCAGAAGTTAGATCAGATGGCAAATTGGATTTGGTGCTAGGTCTTTCCCTTTAGGTTTTACCCCAACAATGTTTTCATTAGTTTCGCTCACTCTCGAAATCAAGCATTTTACAGCAGGTTGGAGCAGCCTGTATCTCAGCACAGGAATAAGGTACGGAAGAATTCAAATACTCATTTTGACTGCCTCCAGAAGTTAGATCAGATGGCAAATTGGATTTGGTGCTAGGTCTTTCCCTTTAGGTTTTACCCCAACAATGTTTTCATTAGTTTCGCTCACTCTCGAAATCAAGCATTTTACAGCAGGTTGGAGCAGCCTGTATCTCAGCACAGGAATAAGGTAGGGAAGAATTCTAAGGATCATTTCGACTGCCTCCAGAAGTTAGATCAGATGGCCAATTGGATTTGGTGCTAGGTCTTTCCCTTTAGGTTTTACCCCAACAATGTTTTCATTAGTTTCGCTCACTCTCGAAATCAAGCATTTTACAGCAGGTTGGAGCAGCCTGTATCTCAGCACAGGAATAAGGTAGGGAAGAATTCTAAGGATCATTTTGACTGCCTCCAGAAGTTAGATCAGATGGCCAATTGGATTTGGTGCTAGGTCTTTCCCTTTAGGTTTTACCCCAACAATGTTTTCATTAGTTTCGCTCACTCTCGAAATCAAGCATTTTACAGCAGGTTGGAGCAGCCTGTATCTCAGCACAGGAATAAGGTAGGGAAGAATTCTAAGGATCATTTTGACTGCCTCCAGAAGTTAGATCAGATGGCAAATTGGATTTGGTGCTAGGTCTTTCCCTTTAGGTTTTACCCCAACAATGTTTTCATTAGTTTCGCTCACTCTCGAAATCAAGCATTTTACAGCAGGTTGGAGCAGCCTGTATCTCAGCACAGGAATAAGGTAGGGAAGAATTCTAAGGATCATTTTGACTGCCTCCAGAAGTTAGATCAGATGGCCAATGCAATTTGGTGCTAGGTCTTTCCCTTTAGGTTTTACCCCAACAATGTTTTCATTAGTTTTGCTCACTCTCGAAATCAAGCATTTTACAGCAGGTTGGAGCAGCCTGTATCTCAGCACAGGAATAAGGTAGGGAAGAATTCTAAGGATCATTTTGACTGCCTCCAGAAGTTAGATCAGATGGCAAATTGGATTTGGTGCTAGGTCTTTCCCTTTAGGTTTTACCCCAACAATGTTTTCATTAGTTTCGCTCACTCTCGAAATCAAGCATTTTACAGCAGGTTGGAGCAGCCTGTATCTCAGCACAGGAATAAGGTAGGGAAGAATTCTAAGGATCATTTTGACTGCCTCCAGAAGTTAGATCAGATGGCAAATTGGATTTGGTGCTAGGTCTTTCCCTTTAGGTTTTACCCCAACAATGTTTTCATTAGTTTCGCTCACTCTCGAAATCAAGCATTTTACAGCAGGTTGGAGCAGCCTGTATCTCAGCACAGGAATAAGGTAGGGAAGAATTCTAAGGATCATTTTGACTGCCTCCAGAAGTTAGATCAGATGGCCAATGCAATTTGGTGCTAGGTCTTTCCCTTTAGGTTTTACCCCAACAATGTTTTCATTAGTTTCGCTCACACTCGAAATCAAGCATTTTACAGCAGGTTGGAGCAGCCTGTATCTCAGCACAGGAATAAGGTAGGGAAGAATTCAAATACTCATTTTGACTGCCTCCAGAAGTTAGATCAGATGGCCAATGCAATTTGGTGCTAGGTCTTTCCCTTTAGGTTTTACCCCAACAATGTTTTCATTAGTTTCGCTCACTCTCGAAATCAAGCATTTTACAGCAGGTTGGAGCAGCCTGTATCTCAGCACAGGAATAAGGTAGGGAAGAATTCTAAGGATCATTTTGACTGCCTCCAGAAGTTAGATCAGATGGCCAATGCAATTTGGTGCTAGGTCTTTCCCTTTAGGTTTTACCCCAACAATGTTTTCATTAGTTTCGCTCACTCTCGAAATCAAGCATTTTACAGCAGGTTGGAGCAGCCTGTATCTCAGCACAGGAATAAGGTAGGGAAGAATTCTAAGGCTCATTTTGACTGCCTCCAGAAGTTAGATCAGATGGCAAATTGGATTTGGTGCTAGGTCTTTCCCTTTAGGTTTTACCCCAACAATGTTTTCATTAGTTTCGCTCACTCTCGAAATCAAGCATTTTACAGCAGGTTGGAGCAGCCTGTATCTCAGCACAGGAATAAGGTAGGGAAGAATTCTAAGGATCATTTTGACTGCCTCCAGAAGTTAGATCAGATGGCAAATTGGATTTGGTGCTAGGTCTTTCCCTTTAGGTTTTACCCCAACAATGTTTTCATTAGTTTCGCTCACTCTCGAAATCAAGCATTTTACAGCAGGTTGGAGCAGCCTGTATCTCAGCACAGGAATAAGGTAGGGAAGAATTCTAAGGATCATTTTGACTGCCTCCAGAAGTTAGATCAGATGGCAAATTGGATTTGGTGCTAGGTCTTTCCCTTTAGGTTTTACCCCAACAATGTTTTCATTAGTTTCGCTCACTCTCGAAATCAAGCATTTTACAGCAGGTTGGAGCAGCCTGTATCTCAGCACAGGAATAAGGTAGGGAAGAATTCTAAGGATCATTTTGACTGCCTCCAGAAGTTAGATCAGATGGCAAATTGGATTTGGTGCTAGGTCTTTCCCTTTAGGTTTTACCCCAACAATGTTTTCATTAGTTTCGCTCACTCTCGAAATCAAGCATTTTACAGCAGGTTGGAGCAGCCTGTATCTCAGCACAGGAATAAGGTAGGGAAGAATTCTAAGGATCATTTTGACTGCCTCCAGAAGTTAGATCAGATGGCCAATGCAATTTGGTGCTAGGTCTTTCCCTTTAGGTTTTACCCCAACAATGTTTTCATTAGTTTCGCTCACTCTCGAAATCAAGCATTTTACAGCAGGTTGGAGCAGCCTGTATCTCAGCACAGGAATAAGGTAGGGAAGAATTCTAAGGATCATTTTGACTGCCTCCAGAAGTTAGATCAGATGGCAAATTGGATTTGGTGCTAGGTCTTTCCCTTTAGGTTTTACCCCAACAATGTTTTCATTAGTTTCGCTCACTCTCGAAATCAAGCATTTTACAGCAGGTTGGAGCAGCCTGTATCTCAGCACAGGAATAAGGTAGGGAAGAATTCAAATACTCATTTTGACTGCCTCCAGAAGTTAGATCAGATGGCCAATGCAATTTGGTGCTAGGTCTTTCCCTTTAGGTTTTACCCCAACAATGTTTTCATTAGTTTCGCTCACTCTCGAAATCAAGCATTTTACAGCAGGTTGGAGCAGCCTGTATCTCAGCACAGGAATAAGGTAGGGAAGAATTCTAAGGATCATTTTGACTGCCTCCAGAAGTTAGATCAGATGGCCAATGCAATTTGGTGCTAGGTCTTTCCCTTTAGGTTTTACCCCAACAATGTTTTCATTAGTTTCGCTCACTCTCGAAATCAAGCATTTTACAGCAGGTTGGAGCAGCCTGTATCTCAGCACAGGAATAAGGTAGGGAAGAATTCTAAGGATCATTTTGACTGCCTCCAGAAGTTAGATCAGATGGCAAATTGGATTTGGTGCTAGGTCTTTCCCTTTAGGTTTTACCCCAACAATGTTTTCATTAGTTTCGCTCACTCTCGAAATCAAGCATTTTACAGCAGGTTGGAGCAGCCTGTATCTCAGCACAGGAATAAGGTAGGGAAGAATTCTAAGGATCATTTTGACTGCCTCCAGAAGTTAGATCAGATGGCAAATTGGATTTGGTGCTAGGTCTTTCCCTTTAGGTTTTACCCCAACAATGTTTTCATTAGTTTCGCTCACTCTCGAAATCAAGCATTTTACAGCAGGTTGGAGCAGCCTGTATCTCAGCACAGGAATAAGGTAGGGAAGAATTCTAAGGATCATTTTGACTGCCTCCAGAAGTTAGATCAGATGGCAAATTGGATTTGGTGCTAGGTCTTTCCCTTTAGGTTTTACCCCAACAATGTTTTCATTAGTTTCGCTCACTCTCGAAATCAAGCATTTTACAGCAGGTTGGAGCAGCCTGTATCTCAGCACAGGAATAAGGTAGGGAAGAATTCTAAGGATCATTTTGACTGCCTCCAGAAGTTAGATCAGATGGCCAATGCAATTTGGTGCTAGGTCTTTCCCTTTAGGTTTTACCCCAACAATGTTTTCATTAGTTTCGCTCACTCTCGAAATCAAGCATTTTACAGCAGGTTGGAGCAGCCTGTATCTCAGCACAGGAATAAGGTAGGGAAGAATTCTAAGGATCATTTTGACTGCCTCCAGAAGTTAGATCAGATGGCAAATTGGATTTGGTGCTAGGTCTTTCCCTTTAGGTTTTACCCCAACAATGTTTTCATTAGTTTCGCTCACTCTCGAAATCAAGCATTTTACAGCAGGTTGGAGCAGCCTGTATCTCAGCACAGGAATAAGGTAGGGAAGAATTCAAATACTCATTTTGACTGCCTCCAGAAGTTAGATCAGATGGCCAATGCAATTTGGTGCTAGGTCTTTCCCTTTAGGTTTTACCCCAACAATGTTTTCATTAGTTTCGCTCACTCTCGAAATCAAGCATTTTACAGCAGGTTGGAGCAGCCTGTATCTCAGCACAGGAATAAGGTAGGGAAGAATTCTAAGGATCATTTTGACTGCCTCCAGAAGTTAGATCAGATGGCCAATGCAATTTGGTGCTAGGTCTTTCCCTTTAGGTTTTACCCCAACAATGTTTTCATTAGTTTCGCTCACTCTCGAAATCAAGCATTTTACAGCAGGTTGGAGCAGCCTGTATCTCAGCACAGGAATAAGGTAGGGAAGAATTCTAAGGATCATTTTGACTGCCTCCAGAAGTTAGATCAGATGGCAAATTGGATTTGGTGCTAGGTCTTTCCCTTTAGGTTTTACCCCAACAATGTTTTCATTAGTTTCGCTCACTCTCGAAATCAAGCATTTTACAGCAGGTTGGAGCAGCCTGTATCTCAGCACAGGAATAAGGTAGGGAAGAATTCTAAGGATCATTTTGACTGCCTCCAGAAGTTAGATCAGATGGCAAATTGGATTTGGTGCTAGGTCTTTCCCTTTAGGTTTTACCCCAACAATGTTTTCATTAGTTTCGCTCACTCTCGAAATCAAGCATTTTACAGCAGGTTGGAGCAGCCTGTATCTCAGCACAGGAATAAGGTAGGGAAGAATTCTAAGGATCATTTTGACTGCCTCCAGAAGTTAGATCAGATGGCAAATTGGATTTGGTGCTAGGTCTTTCCCTTTAGGTTTTACCCCAACAATGTTTTCATTAGTTTCGCTCACTCTCGAAATCGAGCATTTTACAGCAGGTTGGAGCAGCCTGTATCTCAGCACAGGAATAAGGTAGGGAAGAATTCTAAGGATCATTTTGACTGCCTCCAGAAGTTAGATCAGATGGCAAATTGGATTTGGTGCTAGGTCTTTCCCTTTAGGTTTTACCCCAACAATGTTTTCATTAGTTTCGCTCACTCTCGAAATCAAGCATTTTACAGCAGGTTGGAGCAGCCTGTATCTCAGCACAGGAATAAGGTAGGGAAGAATTCTAAGGATCATTTTGACTGCCTCCAGAAGTTAGATCAGATGGCCAATGCAATTTGGTGCTAGGTCTTTCCCTTTAGGTTTTACCCCAACAATGTTTTCATTAGTTTCGCTCACTCTCGAAATCAAGCATTTTACAGCAGGTTGGAGCAGCCTGTATCTCAGCACAGGAATAAGGTAGGGAAGAATTCTAAGGATCATTTTGACTGCCTCCAGAAGTTAGATCAGATGGCAAATTGGATTTGGTGCTAGGTCTTTCCCTTTAGGTTTTACCCCAACAATGTTTTCATTAGTTTCGCTCACTCTCGAAATCAAGCATTTTACAGCAGGTTGGAGCAGCCTGTATCTCAGCACAGGAATAAGGTAGGGAAGAATTCTAAGGATCATTTTGACTGCCTCCAGAAGTTAGATCAGATGGCAAATTGGATTTGGTGCTAGGTCTTTCCCTTTAGGTTTTACCCCAACAATGTTTTCATTACTTTCGCTCACTCTCGAAATCAAGCATTTTACAGCAGGTTGGAGCAGCCTGTATCTCAGCACAGGAATAAGGTAGGGAAGAATTCTAAGGATCATTTTGACTGCCTCCAGAAGATAGATCAGATGGCCAATGGAATTTGGTGCTAGGTCTTTCCCTTTAGGTTTTACCCCAACAATGTTTTCATTAGTTTCGCTCACTCTCGAAATCAAGCATTTTACAGCAGGTTGGAGCAGCCTGTATCTCAGCACAGGAATAAGGTAGGGAAGAATTCTAAGGATCATTTTGACTGCCTCCAGAAGTTAGATCAGATGGCAAATTGGATTTGGTGCTAGGTCTTTCCCTTTAGGTTTTACCCCAACAATGTTTTCATTAGTTTCGCTCACTCTCGAAATCAAGCATTTTACAGCAGGTTGGAGCAGCCTGTATCTCAGCACAGGAATAAGGTAGGGAAGAATTCTAAGGATCATTTTGACTGCCTCCAGAAGTTAGATCAGATGGCAAATTGGATTTGGTGCTAGGTCTTTCCCTTTAGGTTTTACCCCAACAATGTTTTCATTAGTTTTGCTCACTCTCGAAATCAAGCATTTTACAGCAGGTTGGAGCAGCCTGTATCTCAGCACAGGAATAAGGTAGGGAAGAATTCTAAGGATCATTTTGACTGCCTCCAGAAGTTAGATCAGATGGCAAATTGGATTTGGTGCTAGGTCTTTCCCTTTAGGTTTTACCCCAACAATGTTTTCATTAGTTTCGCTCACTCTCGAAATCAAGCATTTTACAGCAGGTTGGAGCAGCCTGTATCTCAGCACAGGAATAAGGTAGGGAAGAATTCTAAGGATCATTTTGACTGCCTCCAGAAGTTAGATCAGATGGCAAATTGGATTTGGTGCTAGGTCTTTCCCTTTAGGTTTTACCCCAACAATGTTTTCATTAGTTTCACTCACTCTCGAAATCAAGCATTTTACAGCAGGTTGGAGCAGCCTGTATCTCAGCACAGGAATAAGGTAGGGAAGAATTCTAAGGATCATTTTGACTGCCTCCAGAAGTTAGATCAGATGGCAAATTGGATTTGGTGCTAGGTCTTTCCCTTTAGGTTTTACCCCAACAATGTTTTCATTAGTTTCGCTCACTCTCGAAATCAAGCATTTTACAGCAGGTTGGAGCAGCCTGTATCTCAGCACAGGAATAAGGTAGGGAAGAATTCTAAGGATCATTTTGACTGCCTCCAGAAGTTAGATCAGATGGCAAATTGGATTTGGTGCTAGGTCTTTCCCTTTAGGTTTTACCCCAACAATGTTTTCATTAGTTTCGCTCACTCTCGAAATCAAGCATTTTACAGCAGGTTGGAGCAGCCTGTATCTCAGCACAGGAATAAGGTAGGGAAGAATTCAAATACTCATTTTGACTGCCTCCAGAAGTTAGATCAGGTGGCAAATTGGATTTGGTGCTAGGTCTTTCCCTTTAGGTTTTACCCCAACAATGTTTTCATTAGTTTCGCTCACTCTCGAAATCAAGCATTTTACAGCAGGTTGGAGCAGCCTGTATCTCAGCACAGGAATAAGGTAGGGAAGAATTCAAATACTCATTTTGACTGCCTCCAGAAGTTAGATCAGATGGCCAATGCAATTTGGTGCTAGGTCTTTCCCTTTAGGTTTTACCCCAACAATGTTTTCATTAGTTTCGCTCACTCTCGAAATCAAGCATTTTACAGCAGGTTGGAGCAGCCTGTATCTCAGCACAGGAATAAGGTAGGGAAGAATTCTAAGGATCATTTTGACTGCCTCCAGAAGTTAGATCAGATGGCCAATTGGATTTGGTGCTAGGTCTTTCCCTTTAGGTTTTACCCCAACAATGTTTTCATTAGTTTCGCTCACTCTCGAAATCAAGCATTTTACAGCAGGTTGGAGCAGCCTGTATCTCAGCACAGGAATAAGGTAGGGAAGAATTCTAAGGATCATTTTGACTGCCTCCAGAAGTTAGATCAGATGGCCAATTGGATTTGGTGCTAGGTCTTTCCCTTTAGGTTTTACCCCAACAATGTTTTCATTAGTTTCGCTCACTCTCGAAATCAAGCATTTTACAGCAGGTTGGAGCAGCCTGTATCTCAGCACAGGAATAAGGTAGGGAAGAATTCTAAGGATCATTTTGACTGCCTCCAGAAGTTAGATCAGATGGCCAATGCAATTTGGTGCTAGGTCTTTCCCTTTAGGTTTTACCCCAACAATGTTTTCATTAGTTTCGCTCACTCTCGAAATCAAGCATTTTACAGCAGGTTGGAGCAGCCTGTATCTCAGCACAGGAATAAGTTAGGGAAGAATTCAAATACTCATTTTGACTGCCTCCAGAAGTTAGATCAGATGGCCAATGCAATTTGGTGCTAGGTCTTTCCCTTTAGGTTTTACCCCAACAATGTTTTCATTAGTTTCGCTCACTCTCGAAATCAAGCATTTTACAGCAGGTTGGAGCAGCCTGTATCTCAGCACAGGAATAAGGTAGGGAAGAATTCTAAGGATCATTTTGACTGCCTCCAGAAGTTAGATCAGATGGCAAATTGGATTTGGTGCTAGGTCTTTCCCTTTAGGTTTTACCCCAACAATGTTTTCATTAGTTTCGCTCACTCTCGAAATCAAGCATTTTACAGCAGGTTGGAGCAGCCTGTATCTCAGCACAGGAATAAGGTAGGGAAGAATTCTAAGGATCATTTTGACTGCCTCCAGAAGCTAGATCAGATGGCCAATGCAATTTGGTGCTAGGTCTTTCCCTTTAGGTTTTACCCCAACAATGTTTTCATTAGTTTCGCTCACTCTCGAAATCAAGCATTTTACAGCAGGTTGGAGCAGCCTGTATCTCAGCACAGGAATAAGGTAGGGAAGAATTCTAAGGATCATTTTGACTGCCTCCAGAAGTTAGATCAGATGGCCAATGCAATTTGGTGCTAGGTCTTTCCCTTTAGGTTTTACCCCAACAATGTTTTCATTAGTTTCGCTCACTCTCGAAATCAAGCATTTTACAGCAGGTTGGAGCAGCCTGTATCTCAGCACAGGAATAAGGTAGGGAAGAATTCTAAGGATCATTTTGACTGCCTCCAGAAGTTAGATCAGATGGCCAATGCAATTTGGTGCTAGGTCTTTCCCTTTAGGTTTTACCCCAACAATGTTTTCATTAGTTTCGCTCACTCTCGAAATCAAGCATTTTACAGCAGGTTGGAGCAGCCTGTATCTCAGCACAGGAATAAGGTAGGGAAGAATTCTAAGGATCATTTTGACTGCCTCCAGAAGTTAGATCAGATGGCAAATTGGATTTGGTGCTAGGTCTTTCCCTTTAGGTTTTACCCCAACAATGTTTTCATTAGTTTCGCTCACTCTCGAAATCAAGCATTTTACAGCAGGTTGGAGCAGCCTGTATCTCAGCACAGGAATAAGGTAGGGAAGAATTCTAAGGATCATTTTGACTGCCTCCAGAAGTTAGATCAGATGGCAAATTGGATTTGGTGCTAGGTCTTTCCCTTTAGGTTTTACCCCAACAATGTTTTCATTAGTTTCGCTCACTCTCGAAATCAAGCATTTTACAGCAGGTTGGAGCAGCCTCTATCTCAGCACAGGAATAAGGTAGGGAAGAATTCTAAGGATCATTTTGACTGCCTCCAGAAGTTAGATCAGATGGCCAATTGGATTTGGTGCTAGGTCTTTCCCTTTAGGTTTTACCCCAACAATGTTTTCATTAGTTTCGCTCACTCTCGAAATCAAGCATTTTACAGCAGGTTGGAGCAGCCTGTATCTCAGCACAGGAATAAGGTAGGGAAGAATTCTAAGGATCATTTTGACTGCCTCCAGAAGTTAGATCAGATGGCCAATGCAATTTGGTGCTAGGTCTTTCCCTTTAGGTTTTACCCCAACAATGTTTTCATTAGTTTCGCTCACTCTCGAAATCAAGCATTTTACAGCAGGTTGGAGCAGCCTGTATCTCAGCACAGGAATAAGGTAGGGAAGAATTCTAAGGATCATTTTGACTGCCTCCAGAAGTTAGATCAGATGGCAAATTGGATTTGGTGCTAGGTCTTTCCCTTTAGGTTTTACCCCAACAATGTTTTCATTAGTTTCGCTCACTCTCGAAATCAAGCATTTTACAGCAGGTTGGAGCAGCCTGTATCTCAGCACAGGAATAAGGTAGGGAAGAATTCTAAGGATCATTTTGACTGCCTCCAGAAGTTAGATCAGATGGCAAATTGGATTTGGTGCTAGGCCTTTCCCTTTAGGTTTTACCCCAACAATGTTTTCATTAGTTTCGCTCACTCTCGAAATCAAGCATTTTACAGCAGGTTGGAGCAGCCTGTATCTCAGCACAGGAATAAGGTAGGGAAGAATTCTAAGGATCATTTTGACTGCCTCCAGAAGTTAGATCAGATGGCAAATTGGATTTGGTGCTAGGTCTTTCCCTTTAGGTTTTACCCCAACAATGTTTTCATTAGTTTCGCTCACTCTCGAAATCAAGCATTTTACAGCAGGTTGGAGCAGCCTGTATCTCAGCACAGGAATAAGGTAGGGAAGAATTCTAAGGATCATTTTGACTGCCTCCAGAAGTTAGATCAGATGGCAAATTGGATTTGGTGCTAGGTCTTTCCCTTTAGGTTTTACCCCAACAATGTTTTCATTAGTTTCGCTCACTCTCGAAATCAAGCATTTTACAGCAGGTTGGAGCAGCCTGTATCTCAGCACAGGAATAAGGTAGGGAAGAATTCTAAGGATCATTTTGACTGCCTCCAGAAGTTAGATCAGATGGCAAATTGGATTTGGTGCTAGGTCTTTCCCTTTAGGTTTTACTCCAACAATGTTTTCATTAGTTTCGCTCACTCTCGAAATCAAGCATTTTACAGCAGGTTGGAGCAGCCTGTATCTCAGCACAGGAATAAGGTAGGGAAGAATTCTAAGGATCATTTTGACTGCCTCCAGAAGTTAGATCAGATGGCCAATGCAATTTGGTGCTAGGTCTTTCCCTTTAGGTTTTACCCCAACAATGTTTTCATTAGTTTCGCTCACTCTCGAAATCAAGCATTTTACAGCAGGTTGGAGCAGCCTGTATCTCAGCACAGGAATAAGGTAGGGAAGAATTCTAAGGATCATTTTGACTGCCTCCAGAAGTTAGATCAGATGGCAAATTGGATTTGGTGCTAGGTCTTTCCCTTTAGGTTTTACCCCAACAATGTTTTCATTAGTTTCGCTCACTCTCGAAATCAAGCATTTTACAGCAGGTTGGAGCAGCCTGTATCTCAGCACAGGAATAAGGTAGGGAAGAATTCTAAGGATCATTTTGACTGCCTCCAGAAGTTAGATCAGATGGCCAATGCAATTTGGTGCTAGGTCTTTCCCTTTAGGTTTTACCCCAACAATGTTTTCATTAGTTTCGCTCACTCTCGAAATCAAGCATTTTACAGCAGGTTGGAGCAGCCTGTATCTCAGCACAGGAATAAGGTAGGGAAGAATTCTAAGGATCATTTTGACTGCCTCCAGAAGTTAGATCAGATGGCCAATTGGATTTGGTGCTAGGCCTTTCCCTTTAGGTTTTACCCCAACAATGTTTTCATTAGTTTCGCTCACTCTCGAAATCAAGCATTTTACAGCAGGTTGGAGCAGCCTGTATCTCAGCACAGGAATAAGGTAGGGAAGAATTCTAAGGATCATTTTGACTGCCTCCAGAAGTTAGATCAGATGGCAAATTGGATTTGGTGCTAGGTCTTTCCCTTTAGGTTTTACCCCAACAATGTTTTCATTAGTTTCGCTCACTCTCGAAATCAAGCATTTTACAGCAGGTTGGAGCAGCCTGTATCTCAGCACAGGAATAAGGTAGGGAAGAATTCTAAGGATCATTTTGACTGCCTCCAGAAGTTAGATCAGATGGCAAATTGGATTTGGTGCTAGGTCTTTCCCTTTAGGTTTTACCCCAACAATGTTTTCATTAGTTTCGCTCACTCTCGAAATCAAGCATTTTACAGCAGGTTGGAGCAGCCTGTATCTCAGCACAGGAATAAGGTAGGGAAGAATTCTAAGGATCATTTTGACTGCCTCCAGAAGTTAGATCAGATGGCAAATTGGATTTGGTGCTAGGTCTTTCCCTTTAGGTTTTACCCCAACAATGTTTTCATTAGTTTCGCTCACTCTCGAAATCAAGCATTTTACAGCAGGTTGGAGCAGCCTCTATCTCAGCACAGGAATAAGGTAGGGAAGAATTCTAAGGATCATTTTGACTGCCTCCAGAAGTTAGATCAGATGGCCAATTGGATTTGGTGCTAGGTCTTTCCCTTTAGGTTTTACCCCAACAATGTTTTCATTAGTTTCGCTCACTCTCGAAATCAAGCATTTTACAGCAGGTTGGAGCAGCCTGTATCTCAGCACAGGAATAAGGTAGGGAAGAATTCTAAGGATCATTTTGACTGCCTCCAGAAGTTAGATCAGATGGCCAATGCAATTTGGTGCTAGGTCTTTCCCTTTAGGTTTTACCCCAACAATGTTTTCATTAGTTTCGCTCACTCTCGAAATCAAGCATTTTACAGCAGGTTGGAGCAGCCTGTATCTCAGCACAGGAATAAGGTAGGGAAGAATTCTAAGGATCATTTTGACTGCCTCCAGAAGTTAGATCAGATGGCCAATTGGATTTGGTGCTAGGTCTTTCCCTTTAGGTTTTACCCCAACAATGTTTTCATTAGTTTCGCTCACTCTCGAAATCAAGCATTTTACAGCAGGTTGGAGCAGCCTGTATCTCAGCACAGGAATAAGGTAGGGAAGAATTCTAAGGATCATTTTGACTGCCTCCAGAAGTTAGATCAGATGGCAAATTGGATTTGGTGCTAGGCCTTTCCCTTTAGGTTTTACCCCAACAATGTTTTCATTAGTTTCGCTCACTCTCGAAATCAAGCATTTTACAGCAGGTTGGAGCAGCCTGTATCTCAGCACAGGAATAAGGTAGGGAAGAATTCTAAGGATCATTTTGACTGCCTCCAGAAGTTAGATCAGATGGCAAATTGGATTTGGTGCTAGGTCTTTCCCTTTAGGTTTTACCCCAACAATGTTTTCATTAGTTTCGCTCACTCTCGAAATCAAGCATTTTACAGCAGGTTGGAGCAGCCTGTATCTCAGCACAGGAATAAGGTAGGGAAGAATTCTAAGGATCATTTTGACTGCCTCCAGAAGTTAGATCAGATGGCAAATTGGATTTGGTGCTAGGTCTTTCCCTTTAGGTTTTACCCCAACAATGTTTTCATTAGTTTCGCTCACTCTCGAAATCAAGCATTTTACAGCAGGTTGGAGCAGCCTGTATCTCAGCACAGGAATAAGGTAGGGAAGAATTCTAAGGATCATTTTGACTGCCTCCAGAAGTTAGATCAGATGGCAAATTGGATTTGGTGCTAGGTCTTTCCCTTTAGGTTTTACTCCAACAATGTTTTCATTAGTTTCGCTCACTCTCGAAATCAAGCATTTTACAGCAGGTTGGAGCAGCCTGTATCTCAGCACAGGAATAAGGTAGGGAAGAATTCTAAGGATCATTTTGACTGCCTCCAGAAGTTAGATCAGATGGCCAATGCAATTTGGTGCTAGGTCTTTCCCTTTAGGTTTTACCCCAACAATGTTTTCATTAGTTTCGCTCACTCTCGAAATCAAGCATTTTACAGCAGGTTGGAGCAGCCTGTATCTCAGCACAGGAATAAGGTAGGGAAGAATTCTAAGGATCATTTTGACTGCCTCCAGAAGTTAGATCAGATGGCAAATTGGATTTGGTGCTAGGTCTTTCCCTTTAGGTTTTACCCCAACAATGTTTTCATTAGTTTCGCTCACTCTCGAAATCAAGCATTTTACAGCAGGTTGGAGCAGCCTGTATCTCAGCACAGGAATAAGGTAGGGAAGAATTCTAAGGATCATTTTGACTGCCTCCAGAAGTTAGATCAGATGGCAAATTGGATTTGGTGCTAGGTCTTTCCCTTTAGGTTTTACCCCAACAATGTTTTCATTAGTTTCGCTCACTCTCGAAATCAAGCATTTTACAGCAGGTTGGAGCAGCCTGTATCTCAGCACAGGAATAAGGTAGGGAAGAATTCTAAGGATCATTTTGACTGCCTCCAGAAGTTAGATCAGATGGCCAATTGGATTTGGTGCTAGGCCTTTCCCTTTAGGTTTTACCCCAACAATGTTTTCATTAGTTTCGCTCACTCTCGAAATCAAGCATTTTACAGCAGGTTGGAGCAGCCTGTATCTCAGCACAGGAATAAGGTAGGGAAGAATTCTAAGGATCATTTTGACTGCCTCCAGAAGTTAGATCAGATGGCAAATTGGATTTGGTGCTAGGTCTTTCCCTTTAGGTTTTACCCCAACAATGTTTTCATTAGTTTCGCTCACTCTCGAAATCAAGCATTTTACAGCAGGTTGGAGCAGCCTGTATCTCAGCACAGGAATAAGGTAGGGAAGAATTCTAAGGATCATTTTGACTGCCTCCAGAAGTTAGATCAGATGGCAAATTGGATTTGGTGCTAGGTCTTTCCCTTTAGGTTTTACCCCAACAATGTTTTCATTAGTTTCGCTCACTCTCGAAATCAAGCATTTTACAGCAGGTTGGAGCAGCCTGTATCTCAGCACAGGAATAAGGTAGGGAAGAATTCTAAGGATCATTTTGACTGCCTCCAGAAGTTAGATCAGATGGCAAATTGGATTTGGTGCTAGGTCTTTCCCTTTAGGTTTTACTCCAACAATGTTTTCATTAGTTTCGCTCACTCTCGAAATCAAGCATTTTACAGCAGGTTGGAGCAGCCTGTATCTCAGCACAGGAATAAGGTAGGGAAGAATTCTAAGGATCATTTTGACTGCCTCCAGAAGTTAGATCAGATGGCCAATTGGATTTGGTGCTAGGTCTTTCCCTTTAGGTTTTACCCCAACAATGTTTTCATTAGTTTCGCTCACTCTCGAAATCAAGCATTTTACAGCAGGTTGGAGCAGCCTGTATCTCAGCACAGGAATAAGGTAGGGAAGAATTCTAAGGATCATTTTGACTGCCTCCAGAAGTTAGATCAGATGGCAAATTGGATTTGGTGCTAGGTCTTTCCCTTTAGGTTTTACCCCAACAATGTTTTCATTAGTTTCGCTCACTCTCGAAATCAAGCATTTTACAGCAGGTTGGAGCAGCCTGTATCTCAGCACAGGAATAAGGTAGGGAAGAATTCTAAGGATCATTTTGACTGCCTCCAGAAGTTAGATCAGATGGCCAATGCAATTTGGTGCT